>NW_019215149.1:0-24819 GCF_002532875.2 Varroa jacobsoni | reverse complement strand
GAGAGAGAGAGAGAGAGAGAGAGAGAGAGAGAGAGAGAGAGAGGACATGGCGGGAACTGCGCGGAATTCGTTCCCCACTGGCGGCTTACTCCCGCCATACATATGCTACTCATAACGTAAAAACTACAGAAATCACCAATTTCTATTGAACTAGTTGGTCGCATGGGTTTCCCTAGGGACTATAAAGACATATTTCCGGTTTCTTCCTTTTTCTCGTGGTTATTTGAGCGCTGGAGCACATATAAGGAATATTAGTTAAAAAATATTTTCCAACGGGTTCGCGTTGTACATCTTCAACAAAAAACAAAAAAACATAGAATTCGCTGATTACTTGTTCATGTTTCCTGTTAAAAGCTTCTCTGCTAAACGCATATGTGCTTGTAAGTGTTACGTGATACAAGATATAAGGGCATGTCTCTTCCTATTATACAGAAAAGGCGTTGACCATTAAAAAACTAACAACAATTGCAAAATGAATAAAAATTCAGAGAGCAAAATTACAAAAAAATCCCACATGACATTGTCAAGCTATTTGGTACCGTTAAAACAACGTATAGTACTTATTTAGAAATACCTTCTAATTTTGTAGAAGACCGTGATGAAATTCAAAAATTACAAAATTTCCGTATTCTGAAGGTAACCAGAACGCTGACAAGCCGCTCCCAGCACGACCTCTGTACAACCAATTAACTAATTAGAATTTCAGTATTCAGAGGTAGCAAGTTATGACCACTGTATATACGGTATCATCAGCCATATAATGTACACGTACGCTTATCTAAAATCGCCATCAAATAGATAGAAAAGATCGGCTCAGAGAGACCGTACGATCGAAAAGTCGCTGTTCGAATCTATGGGACCCCGTTCCCTCGACTATGCTTACCTGCTTTCATACCCAATTGTTTCACCTTCTGACCCTGTCGCAGATATTTTTTTTAATTATCACAGTCGAGTTTCTCGTCACCCTCTATGAATGCCTTTCGCACGCTCAAAAATACATGAATGAAGCAGCCGACCTGACAGGAACAGATTTCGATTAATATCCTTTAGCACTATCCAATGAGCCATAACCGCTAGTCCAATTCTATTGGATCACTATCGTTTCCTTACATCAAATTTTTTTACGAGCGATTTCAAACTCCGAGACGATGTCGCTCCTCTTTAGCAGCCGTAATATCTAGCTTTTCTTTATATGTAGCTCTCGTGGTGGACTGACGATGTTACCTGCTGCGACCTGCGCCATGCTCTTTGATCCTGATATGTATATAACAAGGAATAGATGATCTTTTTTTTTCCAGTGATCCCGTTGGTGGTCATTGGGCTGCCGCCGCTGTTCCCCGTAGCTCGTTTCGACTGCCGGCCTGTGCTGGGCACATAACGTATAAGCTAAGAATGATGGGTGAACCTTAGTCCTTAGAAGCTCTCGCTTGTCCAGCTTCGTGTGATTTAATTCCCCTTGTCCCTTCGATGCATTTGCCTTTGCATACGAGTAGGGACATGAACGAAACCTCATGCTCATCACTTTATACCTGTCTTACATGTTCATAGTATTGGCTTCATTTTTCATGGATTACATAACTTTTTCCTGCCTGAACCCAAGGAGAGGAGCGCTTTTGTAGCTAGAAGCATTCGAATGAGTGGTTACTCATGGGGATGAAAAACAAGAAGAGCGGCGAAGCAAAGTCGAATTGACTTTTCGAGCCAACGGGCAGTCAAACGAAGGTCTTCTCAAACCTGTTCGAGAGCAGAGCAGGGATCTATTTAGTTACCAGGTGAGATGCCCAGATCGGAATTCGGGTACATGCTCAACGCTAGACCTAGTTATTGAGTCTGAAACAACGCTTAACGATAGTACCGGACATTAAATACGCCGAGCATTTATAGGCTTAGCAACCGAATCAAAAAACTCGTAGAAATATATGATATGCTATGAGTGTCTATGTGGCCCCGCGACACGGCTGGGTTCATGAAACCCTACGCGCCCTTTTTCTAGGAACTAGCCAGATAAACCGCAGCTGATTTGCACGTAGAGCACGACTTGTACGCAGCCTACAATTATTTTAGTTGTATGGCAAGAGGGTACGCAGTAAGCTCAGCCACAATTAACCGCACCGATCATTTCTACATATATATGCTTCCTATTTAACGACTATCTATCTAATTGCAGCCGCTAAATAACAAACGACAAGATGAGGATTCCCAGCTATTTTTCAAATCTTAATAGAAAATAGTTCAGTAAGCAATATCTTGGCAGCAGATGAATGTGCCCTGGTGTTCCATCAGCGTTAGTGACATTAACTCAGATTCGTCGTGTGACGCATGCCGGTTTATGTAGCTCTATCCCAGGTCCAACAGGCATCGTCCCATTATAAGCGACACTCACGTGGATCAACCAAGCGAAACAATCAGTTTTAGACTTCCTTCATCAACTCTTCAGCTGAAGTTTGCGAAGTTTCGATCGCAGGTTAGACTGAAGCGTGTGTTTTTTTTTCTGGAGCGGTAAATTTCTGCGGGCCCCACATCTGGGAGCGCACTTGAACGAGAACTTCGCAGTGGGGATCCCTGTATGCGCGAAACACCATTAGCACACAGGAGACATCCCAGTAGGATCGGATCGCGCGAAGCAGACAATCGTTTGTGTCGTCTGAGTCTCACCAGCCCTCTGTACTAGAGCTGAAACTGGACGTTGATTTTTGACCTGCAGCAGCAACGTCAACAGTTATTGGTGAGCGTAGACGAGCCAGCGTTCCACAGTATCTCGTATCGTTGTTGGAGTGCGGAACGTTTTTAACGGTATGCAGACGGCTCTTGATCAGAAAGGGGCAAGGGAGCTGACGAGGGGATTCTATCAAATAGCCATCTGCGTATAGCCATACCACTGAGGCAGAGTTTCGTATAGTTAAGCGTGCAGAATGCTGTGTGTCGACGTGCAGAGCCGTGCATCGCTTGATATCGGCTGTACTTCTATATTTTAAAGAAGGGCTCTCATTCCTTCTTCCTTTTTGTGCCTACAATTAGTGCATAGCCGCTGAGTACTTTTTATTTTTTCTGCACCATTCAAGTGCAAACACTTTAGGTGCAACAACGGTCAAGGTTTCTCCTGCCAGTAAATAGGCCGTCGGTGGAAAATCTGTACCGTGAACACATTGTGTATAAGTGATTTGTGCTAGCAAAAAAAGCGCTCTGAAAAGTGGCTTTAAGGGCTGTATAAGTGAACGAACGAATAAACAGTGGCGCTCAGTATCTTGCTTACGTTCCGCCGCTTGAGGCATCCACGTGAACAAGGCGCCCTGTTAGCTGAGAGTCACATTAACGGCCCGTTATGACCTACTATGCTTGAGCTTCGGTGTGCGATGGACACGATAAAAAAGTAAAATCTGAAAGAAAACCATGTTTGAAATCTTTCTCCTGAAGCACAGGGCTGAAAGTGTGTTGTACTTATAAAGTATAGCAGCTACGCGGTTTGATTATAGCATTATTTTGAGCGTCGTTTCCACTGTATATTGCCTAAAAGACAAGTTTGCTTATCTCTATCCGGATGCATGATAAAACGTGGTTTAGTAAACGTCTAGCTTTTCATAAATCACCTACATATAACTACCTACATGTTAAAATACGAAATGAGACGTTTTAGTGTGCGTATCGAGTTTGTCTGAAGCTCCTGTGCGACGCGGTCGTGAAAATGTTTTTGGGAGAAAACGGTCCCTGGCTGGCAGGATTGCTAAGATCTTGTTGTGATTGATAATGCACAGGAAATTTCTCAAGCCGTAATTGAAAGCCATAATAACGAGCAGATATTATGTGTGAAGCGAAGTTACCTCAGCTGATTATAATTATCCGTTTCGACGTCTATAAAAAAGATGAGCAATTCGACAGTGGTCGCGACAACAGCTCGCTGTTAGGAAACGCTCAAAATTAGGCCAATGAGAATTTTCAACTCATACCGATGTACATGAAAATGCTAACATTGTGACGAGCCTATTAGAACAGACAGCATTCAATATGGCCAGCTATGCGTTGTTCCGTAAGTCGGTATCGCACTCTCGCCACAGGGGGTAATTATATCAGGACCTAAATTCGATAATATATGGAAGGCCCGGTAATGATGATAACCGTCGGCGGGTCGAATCGCTAGGTACGACTCGTGCATACTGGACGAAAATCATTGCAACCTCAGCCAGGATCAACGGCCGAAACCTGCTGTAAATAGCAAATCTGGCAGGGCATGCTATCTGCTCTATGCTTCGCGTTCTTTGAACGTTAGCTAGATCCAGTTAACGTAGAAGCCAAAGCGGCGAACTTTAGAGCTACCATCGAAAAGAGAGTCGTGAGCACAGGTGCACAGGGTGGATTCCTTCTCTTGCTGGCCCCCACAGGACGAGGTGGCTCCTCACAGGGCTCAGACCTCTACTAGTTGTCTTTTCACCGCTAGAACATCACGCCAGGGAACTTGAACGCCATGACAAGAGCATCCGATCTATCTGACTGAGCTGGTAAAGCGTTAGTTCGCTTCAATCTGGCTGATCTTTAGGTCTCTGACCGTCTGCGACCGACTTGGAACTTTACTCGAACTTCGCGTGGTCATAACTACGATTTTCTGTTATCCTATCTGTTGCCGTCCGAGTATCTGAATTACTCGTTGGGTATGCTTAGCTGATATTTGGTTTGTTCAGTTCGAACTGAGTCGGTTTAGATCGGGTCATGTCTTAGCTGACTGTCGTGTGCGATGCCCAATTCTACTCGAACGAAGCAAGAACCTCTTGTTGGCTGGCCTGTTCTTGTCCTCTCGGTCCGTTCTGCCTTCGTTCTGCCGTTAGACACAGGTTCGTTGTTTTCTGAAGAGGACGAAAAGACGCCGTAGACGCGACCGATGGCTGTAATCGTATCGATTACCGAAGACAACCAGTTTACGGGTGCATTCGGATAGATGGCACTGTCCGCGTTCGGCAATCGTTGCTCAGTCCAGTTGTTGAGGTCGGCGTCGCGTTGCATAGTTCAGCCGGTGCCGTTAGTGTTACTGGTGCTCTTGTAGCTTCCGCCCTCCGATTGACTCTGACCAACGCTAGCCGTTCACCGAAGTGCCCCCGGGATCGAGTGCCGAACCGCTGGCAGGGAAATTCTTCTCGCATAAATGAATCGATGATTCATTCGCCGACAGGCACAACAGTCAGGAACAGCAACATGAACGACAGCAGGGTATAGCTTAAATATGTTCGTAGGCGTATTAATATGTTTTGCTATGTGCTAGCGCTGGCAACGCGTACTGGCATCTTGGATCTCTCAAACGCAAACGTGCATTTGTACAAAGAGTCTGTTTTGAGAGCTTGGAAGCGATGACGGAGTGCAAACCGAAATGAGCAGTTACGCTTGCCTCAAAGGTAAAAGTGCTGGGAATGATAGAATCAAAGATCAGCGACTTATTTGCGTAAAATACCAGTTTGTTGTCGGACTGTCGTCAGAGGATCTTTGCTGACCGAAGTCGGATCAACGATTGGATGTACATTTTTTCAGAACTAAAATCGAAGCGTGACAGATAGAGAAGCTTAGATAGAAATATGGAGGGTCACAAAGCCTTATTCAAGAACAAAATAAATTGGTAAGAGATATCCTAGGTAACGCAGAATTGTATCTATTTATTCCGAATTCAATTAGTATTTTCTATAGTAAGTAGCTGTTAAGCGTTAATAACGACCCTTCATAATGACGCTATTCTTTACACCTGATTACAATCGTATTTAAGCTATTTTTAAGTAATAAGAAAGAGCTAAGATTTGGCTAAGCAAGCTTCAATGACGGCGATCCCCTTTCGCTTCTAAAGCAATATCCATGGTTGATACATCTTCACCACGTTCGCTAAAGTCTTCATCTATTGGCATCATCATCACCGCCAGCGTCGCCTCGTCCTTCTAACTTGTCGCTAATCCGTTTAGCAATGGTATGCGACGGACAGGCCTCTATGTACATCTCCTCTAACTGCCTAACGTAGGGCTCCCAGCCTGTCCTGTATCCGTCTAGGCCTACAGCCGACTTCAAAAACAGACGTCGACTATAGTAAGGCTGCGTAACTGCGTGAATCGATCCCGATATCCTGAACAGAAGTATGTGCCAAGCGATTTATGAGGCGGCGTTTGGACTATTTGCTACATTGTCACTCAGCGCTAAATGCAGCCAGCTTTCGTGGCAGCATTACGTGGATCTGTTCCTTTCCTACTATATTACTATTTGATCTAAAGGCAGCTTGATCAGCAAGAACAATTCAAACCTTTGTGAACCTGTATATGTGTCCCGATACTCATACAGATCTCTGTAGAGCATTCGTTACTTATGGCTATATAACTACACGATGTCTGTAATGGTCATTGATAGGACCCAGTATTTTTGGGTGCGCTAGGACTAACGTCTAGGCCTGTTTGAATTTCAAGGAGACTTGCAGGTATATTGCTTATATCGTGTCTTGCCACCAATTTCAAGAATCGTTCGAAGAGAGTTACTATCAAACTGATAGAACGATGTCTACTACACCAGTCACGGTATCGATGAGCTGTCGTCCCGTCGTGTTGAAGAACATTTAGCTAAGTTAACGTAACAACCGAAGCAATTAATGCAAGTTTTTGCTCGTATATATATTTATATGATGATATTGATTGATTAAACCTACGATCTGCTTCTGAGCTATCTGATTCACGCAAAACCGCAAAATTCATAATATATTTATGAATATATTTTAGGGTTGAAGTTTACAATCCCTAAATAGGTAATGTGATTATAGCATTTTCGAGAGCAAACTGAAAGTAAATTGTAGCCGACACAATTTGTCCTAAGTCTATGATTTTATTTCATTTCACTGTCGGACTTATGTGGGACAAGGTGAGATGAGATCATATGTGTCCCCGAAATTCCAGCATATAAGAGACAAGTGAGCTTGACAATTTGTCAAAGGAGTTGGATGAACAATCTTTGCCAAAGGTACAACCTAGCATATAAAAGTGTACATATGTGATTCGAAGGATCATACCTCCATGCCTTTCCTGTTACATAAATAAGGTTGTCTTTGAAATAAATCGCGACGAACGTCCTGTACGGCATACCTAAACTATTTCCATAGACTAAACAATGCCAGCACCGAATGAGTCACGTGTCACACATTATACCTGCCATCGGTCATATACTATATTTTCTACTAGAATCATAATTAACCATCAGAAATACATATGATCAGTACTATCACCCCATTCTTGGATAAAATACAATTTCTGCATGTGTCAGCATTAGGGCCATGCAAAACCTGGCTTCAGACTGATGCGCGACTTCATGAGGATCCATACTAAAAGAATCACAGTCGTCAACCTAGCCGGCTTGGCATTGATTTGTTGTAACAAAGAGAAACACCTTTCCAGCAGCATCGTGGCATTTTCTCAAAAAAAAATAAAAACAATCATTATACTTTTAGTTTTTCTCTAACAAAAGATCTCTGGACGACTATAGAAGTGAGTGCTCTGTGAGTCTAGCTAGTATTTTTACTAACATTCATGAATCGCAATATCCCCCCACCCCTCCGCCCCGCCACCTTAGGTCACCAAGTAGAAGAGTGTTTCTTGACCGTACTGACTGATCAAATACATGTTTTCTCTCGTGGCAATAATTATTTGATTAACTTTGACGGATATAGCCCTGCGGTAATCTAAGAATAACTTTCGAAACTTATGTTATACATAGAAAAATATAATTATACAAAAAAATATGCTAAATAATAATAACGAGACGCCTCCAGGGACCCGCACTTCAGCCTAGCATTCTGACGGACCGGGCCCGTGCCAGATAAAAACGCAAAATTTCTTAAGGTTGCCTGCTTATACTTCGATAGATATAAGAATTTTCCTTCTAAAAAATATGTTTGCTACGTAAAACGAAATGCATTTATTATGCTCTTTAAATTACAGATTTTGACAAGGGTCGGATGGCCACAACAACAGTTCTGTACAGCGAACCGGTGATTCCGGGGTTGGTCGACATTTTGACGTACCTCGGAGAGTCTTTCTATTTGATTCTGCGATCCCCGTTCGCCTCTTTCTCCATTTTCCGGCTTTGATCAGTGTTGCCAAAGTGCTCACTGTCTTCCAGTGACAATCGAGGCGATTTTCGCAACTTGTCTCGGAGTTGCCTTCGTGAAGATCTGGAAAAACAACAGCGACATTACGGTCTGAGGTAGAAGATACGAACAATGGGAAGAGACAATTTGATCTGACGAGAGGCATCGACGTATCGAGACGACGGAATCACATACGACGAGTACGGCTCGTCAAGGCGACTTTCCACCTCGTAGCCTTCTCGTAATAAATCGGATGCTGAAAAGCTAGCTCAATTGAAACGATCACGTACAGCCGTCATAATCGTTAGCGCTAGTTCAACTTAATTGTTGAATCTGCTTTGATTTCGTTTAAAAAATACTCAGTGAACAAGTCTTCTGTCTCTCTTTGGGACGAAACTATACTTAACAATAGGTGCATTACCCTTCTATACTGTTAAACTGCCTGCTGGTCATTAGAGAAGCCTGCGGATCGAGTGACCCATAGCTATTGTCGTCAAGGTAAGCTAGATTTAAGTGCCCCAAGTATTGAACAAATGATTTGTCCACGTTTAACTTGAAGGGATTTGCCCTTAAAATAATACATTCTCAGGTTTGAAGCTATTCAAGTCGGTGAAAAATTAAATCAGGGAACATTGGTCAAATTAACGACAAAGGGAAGTGATGCGGTTAAACTTCAATTGATTTTATTAGAGAAAGCTGTCACTCTGCACATTTTCTTATACCGGAGGGGAAACGTCTTCATTTACTCAACAAACGAAAATGAAATTTTCTGCTATTATGCCGAACGTGTACGGATTCATAGGGCCATTTAACATTGTCCTATGCTACGTGTTGTAGAAATGAGGAAATCGAGCTAAAATTAGCCTGTGTCATTTTTCTCACATGAAAAGCATACTAATGAACCTTGTCGGCCGAAGCAAGATCGCTTTTCTTACCGAATGATTGCCCGAAATCATTGCTCCAAGCGTAGTGCCTATTGACTATTCTATAGTTAGCATCTCGTTGTTAATTCGCGAAGCGCCATATCGAAGAAAAACACAATAGGTGACGTTTGAAATATAAAAAAAATAAAAACAAATACTCACGTAATGCCGGAACAGTAAACAGTGATTCCAATCATGATAAAAACACGTAAATCAGTAGAATTCAATTCAAGAAAAACACAACTTATCTGCTTGCCATTATCTGATCCATAATGGGCATTCAGAATAAGTAGGAGGTTGTGTCCCACTCTTTTCAAGTTATTATCTAACGGCAATGACTTCTGCGTAGCCATTAACGAAAAAATCTCTGAGTTTTACCCAGAACGTTTGTGAGACACTCGCTCAACTCATTCAAGCCGTCCTATGTACACGGTAAGTAAGAAATGACACATCACTTCCCCGTATTTGCTACTGTTGGATGACGGCAAACTTACATAACATCACGTGTTTCACGAGGTACCCGGCCATCAGACCACCCCCATATCGCACGCGCATTTAAACTCAGCCGTAGACATAGTCGATCGTCCTCGTCATCGCCAATATTGCAACAGCATCAGACAACATCACTCAACAGGGATAGGACCACGCGCACTTTGAGTTCTGAATCCGAAGGTTCCTGATGTTATAGCAAACTACACCTGGTACAGCAGCAGCAGCAGCAGCGGCGGCGGCGACAATGACAGCAACACCAACCAGCCCTACCTAATCTAACGGCAGATGTCTCTGTACACACGCCACAAGTTCAACTTTAAAGTTCGTTCCCCCTACAGTTCGCGGCAGCGAGCAAAAACGAAACTCTTCTCGCCATTTTGCTGCAGGACTGGATATTTTGCCGGGGGACTCGAATCCCGACCGTTGGCCACTCGTGGGGAAAGTGATTGCTGCTGCCGACGATGATGATGCCGGTTCCACTGCTGCGGCCGCAGTTGCCGTTGTAACGGCGGCGGCGGCTACTGCAGCTTAAATGAACCCAGCAGCAGATCCATCGCCATGAACCCTACGACAACTACACCAGCTAAAAAGTAGAAAAGAAACGCTTGAGGGGCCCTGGAAGGAGCGAACGAGCCGATGACCCCTGGCACCCACTGACTCGACAAACCAGCCGGGGGACGGCGTCTATAGAACGAGACAGATCTAAAACACACTCACTGCATACACCTTCAGATATAAAGATACGGATAGTAAGATGCACACGACTATCGCGACGGCCCTGCAAGGTTGTGGCCATGCTATGAACAATTAGAGGCAATATATCTACATTTACACATATATATATATATATAGCACGAGAGTCAATCGACTCGCTTGTTCATGCTGTAGAACGCTCCGTATAGCTGAAAACGTTGTTGTTGGCAGTTCTGCATATCATAGATTCTATAGGTCCAAGACACTAACCATTTAAACAGCAGTCCTCTACTTGATACTGATAACAACAGACAACCCAGAGAATGCTATCGGCCGTTGTCGTCGATCTGCGATACGCCGACAAGGACTGATTGTTTTACCTTAATAGGAAGACGGTCGGGCTCATTCGGTAAACGAAGCCTAACCAAGAACTGGCCTGTTCTGAACTGGCCTGAAGATGGTGGCTGTGCTGGTGCCGATAGTTGCAACCATTGCTGCCCGCCATACGGGGCTGAGGTTTCAATGGCAGATCAGCAACGGGATACAGAAACATTATGGCAATAGCTATTAATGGCAGATAGATATGAACACACCTTGGAAGAGTTCGGCGCGCAAGCCCTATACTTTGCGACACATTCCAACGAACTTTATAGAAAAAACACTAATCCTGGAAACGAACCCCCAGATGACCGGCATTGGCGGTTCATTTGTAAATAGATTACGATGTCCTAGTATTAATAGGTCCGTAACTAGCGTTACTGAAAATCCAGCAAATGATAAACGGTCTGGTGGAAACTAGTATCTACGTGTACAAATGTAAGCAACCAGTTTCCGCCGCCCGATTCACTGCACTATTCATGCGCGCTCCGACGAATGAAAAACGACAGTGGCGACATCAACATACAAGAAAATGAAATTGAAAAGACCAGTGGGTCAAACAGCAGCGTCCTGAACGGTAATATCGGTCACTTGCCAGAATCCCTTGTCTGGGTCGATTTTTTACACTAAACGTTTGAGACGATGCGTTTACCCTGTTTTCACAACAGCACATCTAAGGAGAGTTCTAGTTATTTGGGCGGATGTCGGGGCGACTCGACAAACGCCGACAGCAAACGAGAGAGTGTGAGTGGCAGCGGTAAAAGTATGATGCCGGTGGAGGTCATCCCCAGCCGACGGATGTAAGGAACAAAAAACATAGAAAATACTCGTGTGCTACAACTGACTCGAGTACTTCTAACGATATAGTAATGCTGTAGTAATGGTTAGGTAGTCGCAATGAATGGCGAAGTTCAATAAGCGCAGGTTGAATTTTTGCTTATCCGGTCAGGTAGGTTACGCCAGCTAGATCCGATCACCGGTTAGAGATTGACCCGGTCAATGATCGCAAGCTAGTGGCATCCTATCGTAGTCTTCGCGTCATCATCGCCAGTAAGACCGACCATCCTCGCCATCGTTGGAGAAAGTGAACTCGGTAGTACGCGCTCCTGAACTAGTTTCCGATAGGCAATACATTAACTATTGATACGCGGACGCGAAGCATCCGGCGGTAATCAGTAAAACTGTTCATTTAGACCAATGTTTCTAGACACAGAGATCAAATTGTATATACGAAATGAACAGTACCCACCTTTGAGAAATACAGCGGTTGGCTAGGCGGGTGTCCTAAATACGAATGTCATTTTTTTTGTTCATTAATTTTGGCTCTGGCGATTTATTCTATTTAGTCCGATGTCCGGTGTCTCCCTCGTTTGGTCGTCGTCCGCCAACGGCGTACGACGGCCGTAGCACTATAATGAGAATCGACCATAGCAACGGTCCATCTCTGCATTCTACTTGAAAGCTCTCCGCTGGCCGTATCGCAAGTCAAACGTGTGCGACATAGCACCTAGTTATTCAATTCTTCTCCTTGTCCTATCCGGTTGAACGCAAACATTGATGTTTACATCGCTGCACGGTTGTTTGTATTTATACCTTATGTATACAGACAACGTTCACCTTTCAACTAACTTAAATGTCGAACGCCCCGGCCGCCAGTCGATCGTTTCCAAGTAACAAGCGGCTGGTTTCTCAGCCATATGTATATATAACCTTGTAACGAGGTACAAGATGAAAATGATGCTATCTGGGAGGATTGGGTGATTCTGTCTGACACACGCCAAATTTAGTTAACTTAGCAAGGATTGTCGTCCTTGTTAAACAATAGCTTTAAGCGTCCATGCGAAATGTAGACGTACGCAGTATGCACAAAAATGAACAAAGCGAAACGCTATAAACCTTGTTCAGGTAAAACTACTGAAAATTTTTCGGGCACGCCGAAGTATACATAAATTCTAGTTGCGATTACTAGGACCCCCACCTATCCGCTTACTTTACTGACTTCTTGTTAACTGTCAACGTTCTTTTTGTTATGACCAAAGTGTACAACTAATGCCATTTATCCACATCGCTATATTTTCGACGGCCTCTAGACAGCGCATTGCGGCAGAACTCGGGCCTGACTAGATTGGCTAAGTCCGTTTGCTCCTCTCGGTCGTCTTCTCGAATTCGACCGGACGCTGCTGCTGCTGCTGCTGCTGCTGCTGGGTCCCAGTAGCAGCTGCCCAGGTCAATGTTTCAAGCCAAATTTAAACTTGTTGTTTTTGGACCGATTCATCTCTCTTTATCCATTCGGTTCATGGGTCACGCATACACTCGTAGCTGGGCTTGCTTGCTGGCTGGCTGTGCTACGATGTCGTCATTTCTTTTCGGCTACTGCCTATTTTCTCCGTATTGCTTCTTTGTATAGCATATTACTACTACTACTACTACATCTACTAACAGTTGTAGCTATCCACTCGTCTTATGCCGTCCGCGTGCTAACCCAGCGCCATTCGCTTAGTTTTCTCTTTAACGCAACGCGTTGCTTACTTCGCCACCCCCACCCCCACCGTTGCTGGCAGTGCCACGCGTCCAGGCTTTGCTGTGTAAGGCGAGGGGCTCTCACTCAACCTTTGTGTTTCGCATTTCGCCTGCTCATTCACTCACTCGCGATCTCTCTTAAAACTTATTTTTTACAACAACTCGATAGTCTGTGCTCTAACGGGGACAGCGCAGCGCAGTGCATCTTGCAAACCAGGAAGTAGACAACGATGCCGCTACCTTGAATGCTGCTGTTCCTGCTACGGCCGCCGACTCAGCAGCGGTGCCAGTTCCTTGCATTTGTTCTTCGCATACGCCAGTGTCTCTGTACTGTTCTGAAGTCCTTTTTTCTCTGTGTTGGCGCTATTCCTTCCTCTCTTAGTTACTTCTTCGCTGTAGTCCTTTCTCTCCCCTTCTCTTTGTCGCTCGCTCGTTGTTGTGCGTCATCGTCGTCGATTTCGTTCCTGTTGTTGTTGTTCGTTAGGAGAAGACCCGTGGCCATGAGCCGCAGGCCAGCGTAGTGCTTCGTTCACTGCTGCTGCCACCGCTACCGTCATCGTCCTCTTAGTCGCCTTCTCGTGACCCCACCCAATAAGGGGGTGGTCGGTGCGCGTCGCATTCATGGATCGTCGTCGTATACAGGATTCGGACTCCCGACCAGGGCCAAGCAGGCCTAAGAAGCTAGAGCTGGCACTAGCCCAGTCTGGGGAGTGACTGGGGGATTATTTTTTAGTTATGTAACGAAGAATAATTCATCGATATCTCGAAGCAGCGGTTTCCCCGCAAATAAATTCTCTAGAATCGGCACGAGAATATAGTTCGCGAAGCTACGAGACTTGACAGAAAGAGAAGGAAAAACAGCCGCATGATGATCATAGGGAACGGGATCGCGCGTAAGTAGTGAACGAGTGCTTTAAAGCGGAGGGTAGACCGGTACCTGGCTTCTGGTGCCGCTGCTGCGGGTACAGGATGCCTGTGCCTGTTCGGCGGGGGTTACCAGGGGGTAAGTAGACTCGAGCAGTATAGTGACGAAGGGAAACGGCCGATGGACGGCAGTCAAAGGGGGCCAGGCCAAGTCGATCTGAGATCAGCGCGCGGGGGAGGTTGCTGCTGCTGCTGCCGATCTGAGAGAGGTAAAAAGTGGCAGTCGTCGTAGACAGGATTTTTCCTTCTTTTCTCGCCTGTGACCTCTCCGGCAGAATGAGTATGACGACACCACACTGCATATACTGTGTACGACAACCGTCGTCGTACCAATAGCACTAGTATAGCGGTGATAGAAGACACACTGGGGTCAGTAAAATGATTTTGCTTTTTGTAGAGAATGCAGTAATGATGATTTGGTCACCATCACGTGGCGGCGGACAGCCAGCGACTGAATTTCTATAGGAGCAGCCCGTTAGTGGAACATGGCGCTGCGGCGCTAGTGTTGATTCCTCCATTCCTGGAAGAGCTCGACGCGATGCGCTTCGATTCGAAGGCAATCCACCCAGGTGCTTGGCTGTCGGCGCGGGCTTTCAGGCTGGCTGGCTGGCTAGCTAGCTAACTAGCTGTCCTGTATGGCTGCCTGCCTGCAATTTCCACGGGAAATTGTTCTTTTTAAGTGGCAGCAATAAGCACTAGCATCTAGCATATTACCATGTTGATGGAATAGCCTCTGGTAGAATGCGACCAATGTACCGAAGCAGCAGCGTTTGGCTTCGTTGACGGCCTTATCCACAACAGGGGGAAATCATACCCGTATGTTTTCTTGTTTTTTCCTATGCAAATGCACAACAAGCCAGCTGAAATTGTCTACATTATGTTTGCAATTCGCATTTAGAAAGAAGCGCACATGAACCATTGGCCGGCCTGGCTAAGCAGCGGGAAATCAGTAGATTCTACTCCAGATCACTTGCCTTTTTGTAGCGTAAAGATATCAATAGGCATGTTCGTGACCGTGCTGGCCTGCACTGCTCACAGGGACACACGGAAGTCGCGACGAGTAGAATGTAGGTCAGTTCAGCCATAATTCGACGATGAACAGGAGTTCAATGATACGATTGAAGAGAAACATTTAAATCGCTTTTTTCCTGGAATCAAAATTTGGACAAATGGCAAATTTTACACGACTTCGCACGCTCCCAACAAAGCGGAGGACACACAATATTGGGTGCGCGTACAACAGCCAAAGGCAATAGCGGCGTGATGAGCCTGGAGTGACTATAAAAAACGATGGACCTATCAAGAGGAAGGGAAGATATGCAATGTCTAAGCGCTAACAAATGGAAGCAAAAGTTTGGAATATCTCGCGTCCTTAATTGGTCCAAACGGCAGTACATAACTGAATCATACACCAAACGCCCTTAATAACATTATTTACTTCAATGAAGATTTCGGCTTTGAGTCTGTGGTTAACATGAGAGACTTGGGAGATCAGTGAATCGAATGATAATGGTAAGCTCGCGTACGTCAAAATCGGGGAGATCATACAAATCATACGTTGACGCTTTTGATCGAATAGGTTGCAATTTTGTCCAGAAAATTGAAGCTTTTGTTTCTGTATACGTTACTTGCTACGAAATCTACCCTGCGGTTGTGTTTGTGCAACCTCTGACTATTAGAAGAGAATCTTACAGAGATCTACCTTCATTACCAATCACATGGATAATTTGTTGATACTGGCAGGCTGCCTAAGTCTTTTAGTTAATTTATGAAGGCAAATCTAACCAAACTACACCGTCGACAACACCCAGTACATGAATGCCAGTAAAAGACTACGATAGCAAATGGACTGAGCCCATAAAATGGTACATAATGTTTTATACAGGAACATTCGTGCTACCATAATTTGTTTGAGACATTGACTAACAAACGCTTACAGACGCGTCTTAACGTAGACAACAGGGTCTGCTTGAAGCACGTCCATTGGTGCGGTTAGCAAATCAAAAGCCCAAGAAGGTAGTGAACTTTACACGCTGGGTTGTGAAGTATGCGTTCGTTAGCGCTTCGTTTCCAAGACTGAATATCGAGCAGTGCTGATCTTACTAACGGATAAATTGTAACTTCTGTCGCAGCCTGAAACCTGTACGCGAATAGATAGCTTAAGAAATTTGTAGTGGTATCGCAGCCTACTCCCTCCATGCATGTAGAATTTACTCGAATTGGACAAGTACCCTCTGTAACAATATGTTCTGTGTAATCGACGCAGTAATCTTTACAAAAAATAATTTGCTGTTCCTCTAGCTGTGTACGACCCTTTCAATCTAACCAGACCAATTATATGGCGCGTTTTTCGGTTTTTCATGGACGGATAATCTCAGATTTATATACTATACATCTCAACGTATAGTTTATTGCAGTAGGCTTTCATACTTGGCAGGTCAATGGGAGTCTGTAGCACCTCGCTCCCTAGGATGTAAGACTTGTGCAGGTAACTTGCAGACAAACGGTCTCTATCGAGACGAAGGCATTGAACGGTCGTTTGCTGGTTTCACTTTTTGTAGCCCTAACTCCACCAGTGTCCCAGCCTCCTCTAGCGATTTCAAGCCGGCGACCCCACCCGTCCGTTGCTTATCCCTCTATCTTATAACATTCTCCTCCCCCCGCCCCTCTAAGGCATCTCGGCACACCACAACGACCCAGACTGCGCATAAGCGACCGAGAAGTAACCCCCGCGTCTGTCCGTGCCCCAAGGGTCTATCCCCTTCTGTCACATAGGGGATAAAACTGAGAGTTCGAGGGACGTTGCGGCAATGCTTTTCAGGAGTCATTGAGGGGGAGGGTTAGTCAACCTGGGGTCTTGCAGGGGTTAGAGAACATCGGGAGATCAGCGGCAGGGACGCACATGCACAGAGGCATATAGACATGTGGAAGGCGAAAGTGGCATTTTTTGGCTTTTGCTGTTGCTGCCGGCGACTCCGGCGAGAATTTTCTCAGCCAAGAATCAGCGGCCCAACAACGACAATTCAGACAGTTCGAGCGGCTACGACTGCAGCGGCCGCCGAAGAGGCTGCGGTGGATGGAGGAAGTCTTTGCGCGATGCTGCGGGGGTGTGATGGCGATGGGGAAGTCGTTTTTGTTTGGAAGCTATCAGAAGCCGATGCAAGAGGGTGTGGCCGGCATGCTCGGCGCCGACGATGGCGACGACAGATCAGCCTCTAGGAAAGTATGAAGAGGAGAAACGGCGCAAGGAAGAGCAAGAGAAAGGAAGACCGGCTACAGGCTTCGTCTATAGAAGAAGAGGAACGCGCGGCTTTCGTCGCACCGTCGACGATGCCGCTGCTGATGCTGATGATGGTTGCGATGGTCTTCGCGTCCATCCTGGAGCTGACGCCGCTCCAGAACAACAGTAGCGGCCAAAACAGTGGTCCCATCGGGCGTGGGCAGGAGAACATAAACAGGAATACAGTGAAGCGAAAGCAGAAGTCGCTGCGAACGGCAAGAGCGAGCCACCGGAGCGGAGAGTAGGAGTCGTCTATTCGGTCGTCTGGGCTCGCAAGATAAATCGCAATAGTTTGCAATGTTAAGATTCAAATTTCGAACAGCGCGAACAACAACGACAAACGACGGGAACACATCAGCCTGGAGACGGCTTGAACTAAGAAAAAATTGGCTAGGTTGAATGAGGTCTGCCAGCCTGCGTAACGCCATGGACGCCTAGTGGTTACTGCATTCCCAACATTGTCGTCGTTAGGGTTTGCATCATGTGTTGTTTTGAGTTTTCGTTAGATGTACACGCATGGTGATCGTACAACTAAACACTTAGTCTACATAGAGCGAATCCAAATAAAGCCAGTTAGCCCATAGCACTGCTGCTTCAGACAGACACAAAGAGCTCAAAGATGGCTTTCAAGTCCGCACTCTGATTCATTTGCATTTAGGAAGCTAAAAAAAAAACACTCACAAACAATGATTTCTGACTATTGTTCTGTGAGTTGAGTCAGAATCTAATATATATATATATATATGTAGAAGCCAAATCGTAGACTAGATACAAGTGGAGAATCTACCAGAGGGAAAACTTGTCTCGGCCAACATATCTATTTTTAGTAAAATTAAATTATATTGTGTACGCTATGAAATTAGGACCAGAATGAAATGACGGTCCTTTGCTGCGAAGGTTAAAGGCGGAAAAAATCCACTGTTATCCTGATTAGATGCGACTATTTTAAAGATATTTTAAAATGTAATGTCGATGCCAATTAGTATGAAATTATTAAAGCACATCTTATAATTATGGAAGACAGTAAATAACCAATGTAATGTAATATTGCTAAGACATTCAGGCCTGTTTTTGCAATAGCTTGTATCGATGATCCTATGGTAATTGAATATCGACAATGGCTTTATCGATTTGGCAAACAAATTCATTTGTGTACGATATAGCACACGACGCTATTTACCTTATGGGGTGAGATTCATGCAAGGTTAGATAACGTTTAACGTTTCATAAAAGCGTTACCTATGCCCACCTGCATGGAACAATCTGAACACGCACATCCGAAGCAAATTAATAACAGCCCGCATATGTATTAATCGTTGAGTGTTTTGGCCTTCACGATTGAACGCGTAGCTTCTTCTCTATTCACAGGCATCACACAAACGTTCCGAATCATCAAACGGCGTCCCAGCCGAAACCAAAGGACGTAACGCAATTCGATTCCCCACTTAGCACGCTAGTACTAGGCATTATTTCAAAATAAGCAGAACGAGTCGCGGCGCCACCTACAGCTAGATCGACAGCGCCCTTGAAATCCTTCATCCACAAACCTAGTCGCCCCCAGATGCCATTATTGGCCAGTTCAGGCGGGTGACGAACTGCGCGTCGGGTTCAGTAAAAACAAGAAAAAAACATCGAGCGAAGGTAAACCCAGACCTTCTAACCGTCTCGAATTCCTCGTTCGATAGCGGAGGACGCCATTGTTTGGCCGTCCATTGCCCATTGCCTAACACTCTGAACTGATGGCCCGGACCATGCTTTTGCTGCACTCGTTCATTTCGAGGGTGGATATGCTATTATGTCTGCACATATAACAGAGTAATAAGTATAAGAGACCAGCCACAAGGTTCCCGAATTATTGACCCCCCCCCCCTCGCTTTCCCCTCTCTCGCTGACCATCAGTCTTTCCTTCAAATAGGCGAAAATTTCCGCAGAAGAGTAGAACAACACCTTCTGTCATTGTAAGGAGCGGATGGTCCATCCTACCATATATGTGCTTGTCCCTATAAACTATGCATTCATACGAGTATATGCGCGTGCATATATAAGTTTCAGCCAGGTATTGCGGTTCTTGTCTAACTTTTTTCCTTGCTCACAAAGGCTTTTCAGAGTCCATGCATTTAACCGGCCAGGCCAATGTCCAGATAGACACCAAGGCTAACTCGGCACTCTAACCCGGCTTCGACTTCACTTTGCAATGAAGTCCTGCAGTGCCTTGACCTTGGAATGTCCATCAGACTATCCGCCACTGAAGTTAATGTAACCCTCCCGACCAGCGAGCAAACTGCCGGACGCTGAGAGGCCTCCATACTCGTAGCGCGCTTATATCATAGCGTTTATGGTGAAACGTTAAGAGCGACGGTAGATAGAGGTTGCCGAGCGGCAGAGGTTACAAACGGCAGAGGAGAATGAACACAACCGAATAAGCGGGAGCAGTGAAAGTCTACTTCAACGACCGACTCTCCTAAATTCGACTTCAACAGGACCAGAGCAGTGGACCAACTGCCCGTGAGCTATTAACAGTGATCCGGCCCTCTTCAAGTTTGTTGGTTGATCAGCGGGATGAATGGACGAAGATCTGTTTCATCCTTTTTGATGACCATTGGGAACAAACAACCGCGAACGTCATCAACTTTCAACATACTATGTAATAGGTGAAAATCTATCCGTATGCATGCTGCATAAGCCCTCAACGCTGTCTGAATCAGAGGAAGACACAATGGTCAGATCAAAAAAATAGTCATAAGACGAAATTAATCATAAGGCATACAGATCGACTAGTGAAAATTATGAGATAACTTGCCGGTTATAAAATATTTCAACATGACCAGATACATAGGGAAGATGAAGGCTATCTCAATATTATATGTTTATATTATACTCTTACACAATACTATGTTTGACTACATGTTTCTCCTTCTACAGACAGATTTCTATAGGACGGCATACAGAAATGCTCAAAGTAACCTTAATTGTATACGATTATTCGAATATTAAGACCCACTACAGCAGAGAATCATAGTACAAGGTAGAATCTCATAAATACCACATTCGTATAAACAGGCAGACTCGGATCTTTCAGATCTTATTGGTACCTCAGAAACCAATTATAAGTTCAGGTAAAGGTAACCAAATGATTGCCTTTACCTGAACTTATAGTTGAGAGCCTCAAAACTTCGCCGTCAGTTCAGCCATAGGTGTAGCATACCATTGGACGCCCCTTCGCAGATGTTCTTGGCCAACGCAATTTGTAAGTGCATGTATAAGAAGTTGATTCCTCTCAACGTTTTCCTAAGTACATGATTGCATATACAGGTATTTACGAGCCTGTGGTGTTGTTTTTCCATTCCTGCACGTCTCTAATGATCTCTCGCTGTTTCTGTTTTTCGGCCTATGCCCTTTCGCCCCACCCGGTGACCCATCAATGCGATCGCGCGTAGGTGTTGGTAGCGATGATGGAACCCCCAGTGAACCCTTCTCACGGTCTGAAGCCATGCGGCTATAGACCTCTCCAGTCCACTTGGGCGGCATCCTCTGTTTTCTGGATGATGCAGCGCCTCTTGACAGAATAACCTTTGTACAGCGTCCCAGTATAAATGTGTGCCGTCTGGTTAGCCGCGACGTATCTATCTATCTGTCGGTCCTTTAGCGCTCTTCAGCTAAGCGATTCGTCAGATGAGGCACCCTGTTCGTAACCGCTGTGGTTGCGATTGCTTTAGTCCATCGAACAACTTTTTCTGTAGCTTGTACAAAACTGAGGAAGAAGATTGTTTGGCATTTATTTACCGCTGGCGTCGCCATGCCACTGGTGTTGTTGCCGCTTGAAACGACTGCTCACTTCCTCATTCGACCTGGACACCGGCTCTGAATATAGGCGCTGGACTCCGGAGCGCACTATGCAGAGCTCTCTTTTAGATTGTGTGGACGTTCAGCCATTTGACTGAGCGGTATTCGTCTTCCCACACAACAGCAGTCCAATGCGATACCGAAGTAAAGGGTGGCCTCCGCCTTTGAATCTATGGCTCTTCCCCCACACCCCCAACCCCTTGTCGGGCTCATTATTGTCGTTTCTTTGACCGCCACTGGACTCTGAGACAGGTGCCCCTAACGCAAAAGAGGGTGAAGAGATTTTAGACGATGGAGCACCTCGAATCAGGTGTTTATTCCACGCCTTCTAGATATAATTGGAACAGAATTAGCATCTGCACAAGCGTCTTTATCCAACATCTGAGCAATTAATAAGCGAAATCTTCTGCCACCTTGAAGCTCGTAGGGAGCGGCACAATTCAGCGCAAAGCCTTCGATTCAGCCGCCTCAACCTCTCCTGACGCTAACCCGTTTAGTGCCGACGGGCGCGTAAGCTAAACGCCTGCTTCCATCTGGCTGTTGCTGTGATACCCAGTCACCATGATGGTGACTGTGGGAACGGGCTGACCCTGCCGTGGTCATCATATTGCAGCATGATACAACAGTAAGAAACAACCAGGACGCAGTAGTCTTAACCAGGAACGAGGACACCGGAGATAGTAATAGAGCCGCGGCAATATCTGTTGAGCAGCCGATTCGGTAGCGAGTGCAAACCGGAGCACGACGGATCCAGAATAGAATCTGCCCGCCGATGATGGAATTGGGGTCAGCGAATCGTCCAAGATGAATCCGAGTGCCCACCAATGTTCGTGATTAGATGACCACCGGAAATAGTCCATAGCCAACGAAACTTTTTAGGAGCTCAGATAATGATCCGTGATGGCTCCCATGAGTCCAACTCTAATCCTGCGGTCACGATGGGCTAAAACATTGAATATACATACATAGCGAACAACTGGATGTTGGCCAGTAGATCTTTCTCATTGATAGTATGCAAAAAAGGGAAAACTAGCGTGGGCAACAATATGCGACCTCGTGACTTACGCGGTTAGAATAAGTCAGTGGGCGTTACATAAATCATACAACACATTCAAGATTATTACTGCTCCGAGTGGCAATAGGCGTCGCTTGGGCTCTTAGTTCCCGAATGTAGTTGAAAAATTTTGCCTTAAATGGGTGCTTCTTATTCTTCCGTGATCCCGAAGAGCCAGTCTGCTACTGGACAGGACTGATACGTAGCTAAATAGTCTAAAACGTTTTGATGCGAACTATTATGTACACTATTTGAAGCTCGATAGAGGACAAAAGTATGCGTGGTTAGATACTGTTTAGCCGTGCCGCTGACATTTCTCATATGAGATGATTGAATTAGTGGCCTAAAAGAAACTTCGATCGATTGTAATTCTGTAGTTATTATCGGGAGCAAGTTAAACCAGAAAAATGCATATATATATCAACTTCTTCGAATGAAATATACCTGAATCAATGGTATGTATCGTTCAAGGAAGTTTATTGCTACGGTAGATACCTGCATCAAAGACAGTGATGTCAACCTAATCTTTACATTACAAATATTGAATTATATGTTGGATGAATTCATGTGTCTTTGAATTCTATGTTATCGGCTGAATCGCTTGAAAGACGACGCATCTGTGTTAGAAAGATGTATACGTGAATGCACTAAAAAATCATTAAGTACAATTACCTATACATTATACATCTGTGTTTAATGACAACTAAGTGCATGTCTTCTGCTATCGGCGGAGGTGTCGTCTGCTAGTGGCGAGTTTCAAAATAGACGATGGCGGGTCACAACGCGTGATCCAGCAAAAAAAAATACTCACTGAGGGGCAAAGCACTGAGGACTCGCTTAAAGACGCTAAAAGATCGAAGCGCGCTAGACTAGATGGGTCGCTATCCATTTCGACTGAAGTTCAGGATGAAAAAGGGTTGTTCTTAGTTCTCAGACTTGAGATCGAACAGTCGATAGAAGCAACGAAGCATTCAATGGAACACAATACGTAGCAGAATGCAAGCTAGCATATCCCGCATTCCCAACGAGTCATTGTATCGTGCGAAACGAAGGGTTACAGGGGAATATATGGTAACATGCAAGCAACATTTTAACATACTTGGCTTCGGTGCACCTAAGCAATAATTGGCAATGAACGAAATCCGACAATATTTCAGCTAAGCGTCGTTCGTTGCATAGCAAAGTTACTAACTTCTACTCCATTCATGTTCACCCTAAAAATTCGTTAACCTAAACCGAAAAAAATGTTTTTTTCCATGTCGAAAAATCAATTTGACTTTTTTTAATTCAGCGATAAAAAGAAGCGAACAGATCGAATGTTCATTAGACTCCGATTAAATCGAACGTCACCCATTATTATTAGAGAGTGTAATTTATTATGACATTAATGATGGGTAGAAGGCGAGATAGTACTACACCAATACTCACCTTACTACTATAAAAGAATATAAGCAGGAGTATCTTTTCTAACAAAACCTCTCTGGTATAACAACATAGAAAAACAGGGTTTTCTAGCCACATGTTTT
The DNA here is from genome assembly GCF_002532875.2 of Varroa jacobsoni. Taxonomy (NCBI): domain Eukaryota; kingdom Metazoa; phylum Arthropoda; class Arachnida; order Mesostigmata; family Varroidae; genus Varroa; species Varroa jacobsoni. The sequence goes on along the minus strand of NW_019215149.1, from coordinate 1,097 downwards.
GAGCTTATGAATGACAGCACATTTGTATATCTTTCATTTGCCCAATGCCTTAGATTACCCGCGATTTACATAATAATTAACCACCATTACCCATGTGAAGAACATCGTATCCCTTCGCTGATATTTTTAACTACAAGACTTTTCTCTTCGAAACTTTCCTTCTTTGATTACGTAGCTTGTCGTCATCGTGGGCAGTACCTGTTCAGTTAAAAATACTTCTAGATGTTCAGTTTATACACCTTATAAAGGTCATCATCAGCTTAGATTTTTACGTGTGAACCGTCGTGGTTATCTCGTTCAGTTTGCTCTGGCTCTACTAAGAACCCTTAAAACTTTAGAAGAGATTCAATAGTTTCTATACCTTCTTCTGGTTAGGACCATGAACGACTTCGCGTAGAAAGCCCATTAAGCCACCACTCCTTTTGTCCCTCGGGCCATTCGGCCGACCGTTAAGTAGCGTACTATAATAACTAAAACAAATCAACCGGCCAGTACGTGATTCTTTGACCCTAATATATGCCTAGTGTATCTATCGTGCGGATGGCACGCTTGTTGGCTAAGCCTGCAGTTGCACAAAGCGTGGCTACGTCGCTTTTATTCGTTGTCGTTCATTTTTCCTTATGTCCTCCCCCTCCCCGTGACTCTCTTTTCTCCATCGTACTTTCCCCTGAGTTTGAGCTGGAGGTGAAAGAAAAGCGGTCCAAGGACGCGGCCCTTTGACATAACCCACTGGGTCAGTGTTATCAACAGGCGACAGCTCGCGTAAGCAATGGCTGCCTCGGATACGCGTCGGGTGGACGGACCCATCGTAGCTCTTGGGGAGGAACCTTTACCAGCCGGAGATGCTGGAACCCTTCTTTTCTTGGTCAGAATTCGCGGGCCGAATGAAAGCCACCGCCGGCGACGGCCATCGTGTCACTGTTCGAGTGCATTCGTTGAGGTTTCGCTAGTGAACCGCGGAGACCATCATTGGGTTGCGGGCAGACTACGGAGAATCTACAAACTTAGGCTAGCTGATAGCGAATGGTACTGCTGTGATTTTGTCGCGATGTCACTCTAGTGCAAGAATAGAATGACCAGATACGTACCTATATACA
>NW_019215148.1:0-24889 GCF_002532875.2 Varroa jacobsoni | reverse complement strand
TGAAGTCCTTCAGAGTATATATTGAAAGCACTCTTAGAGAGCTATGGCTGATGGTCAGCTGTCACAAAACAAACAGATTAATGAGGGTAAATTTAAAACGCCAATATAAAATAACCTTATCAGTGAAATCATCACGAGTTGCGCATTAGTTATTGAATTGATCATTATTTGCACCACATTTCGTACCATAATCCTTTTCCATCCCGTTTGTGTGAGAGCTTGTATTGAAATTTATCGATTGAAAATATCGCTATTATGTTCCATTACCTTCTATCACATATCATCAATCTACATTACGTCATTTTAAAAGTCTCTCTTTCACGATGCGTTTAGTAGTAAAAGATGAACATTTCTATCTCTTTATGGCCCATTGAGGCTATTCTTAAATGAATATATAACATGCATACTTATAATTTATGACAATTCACTGGATCAAACAGGGTATATCTACACGCTAATATTTAGACTCGCATATAAGCGCAGATGTTCGAAATAGCCAGTAGTTTAGATAAAACGCATAGAAAATATTCATTGTAGCCTAGTGTCTCTGATGATGGCGATTATTACTATTATTTATATTACATATAATAAAGAAGAGTGAATCGCTCTATCTCCTGCAGGCGTGCATGCTGAGGTGATATTAGTATACCACATGTCACTGCTGTATAACAGGAGAGCTCAAATACAAATAAAAGATGGCTCACCTACGCGGAAGACAGGCAAAGTAAGATGAATGTGTTCGATCGATGTAAACCGAATGCGCACTATTTCGCCTATTTTCTCTTATTTGAAGGTGCGTCTTAGAGGTATTAAATCGTTACTCTTACACTTATGGCACATACAATAAGAATAAACATTATTATTAGTGTTGGTAAGTTCTACGTCGCTCGCTATAACTGACTTCCAATAATTGAGAAGTTAGCTGCAAGCGCTGAATGCGTTGAGTATTAAGACTTACACGCTAGCATTTTTGTTAGATTTTTATTCACCAACTAAAAAGCTCTGGCGCGTCCCAAATTTCTTGACTATTCGCACCTTTTTGTGCGTTCGTTTAAATTTTCCCGAATTTTATTTAATGCTTGATATGATATTGATGACTGTATAATAATTACGGGCATTACGACTCAACACCAACAGTACTGAACGTAAATAAAGATGTGATGCCGTTAGACTCCTAAGATGAGTCTTTTTTCGAGAAAGAAATCACAAAACAGCTTCGTATCTGGTGTCAGATGTAGTAAGAAAAGACCTGGCGTAGAAAAATACCTACTACTTTCTACTCTCAATTTACTTGTCGATTCAATGATAAAGTTGACATAGATTCGTTTCCCAAAATATCACGAGGTTCTTTTCAGGTTGTTTTTTTGTCTTGAAGACAGAGACAGAATAGCCAGTCTGTCTGCCACCCGGTAAAATGCAGAATAGAGAAATAGCGATCGATCTGTTGCAGTCGCAGTGACCTAGAAACGAATCTTGAAACACTTTATGTGACGTAATAATATTATAACTATTTGAAAGCGTTTCAGATTTTATGTGACAACTATAAATTAAACACATTAGCTAAAAACTTCACAATATCCCTATAAAAAGTCACGTTTTATATATAGCGCCAAACTTCTTCACTTCATTTATTTAAATTTTTGTTTCACCTCTTCATTTGGCATGTTTTAGCGCTTTGGCCACAATTTTACCGCAGGCGTTTGAAGAACATTATGTGTCACTTCAAGAACTTTCATCTATGTAGATGGTATCGCGGCCGTCAAACAGGCAAATGCAGGATTGTCTCAGGAACCTAGTATATTTTGAAAACAAGCAAAACAGCTTCATAATTTATAAAACATCACATATATTCAGTTCACGTACGTAACTATATACAAATTAAATGTCAGAGCCGACTTCCTACGTCTAATAGTAGCACTCCGAGAACCAGTTAACTCGATTTTTTCTGAAAAGAAAACCTTCCTGTGTCCTGAAAATAATTTTGAAAAAAAAAAACTCTAGATTGTCCCCAATAATCAACTTGCAAATGGAAAAAAATGCCAGTGGAGTCGATCCGAATAAGAATATAATAAAGGTTGTCGTAGCAGACAAATCACGTGTTGGACAATTCTGTGCCACGTATGTTAATGTGATAAATAATCTAATTTAAAAATGCGTACATATCTTAACTAAACATGATGATCAATTCAAGTTTAAAAACGTTATTTGGAAAAATCTTGAAAGAGTACCCGCACTATGGTAACCAAAAACATACTTAGCTAACTTCAAACAGGATAACTAATCGGTACTAGTCGTATCGCTGGTACACGTTTTTTCTTATATTATATACATCTATACAATTATCAGTAAGCGCGATAAGCTCAACTTTCTTTTTTTACTGTTTCTACTCCCAAAAAAACCAAGGTTAGATAAAACAGATTGAGGTACTTGGTTCACTATTTTTTTCGTCCTTCTTAAATTAAATATTATATATATATATATATGAAAGACGGGACATACCTTACTTTCCTTATATATATATATAGCTTCAAATCCCCCCTCCCCTAATAAAAGTGATTAGCTAAGTATAATCAAAGCCATTTCATAAATGACGGTTAACCCAGGTGTTACCGTAAACTTGCTCCTTCGATGTTATCTGCCACTGGGCAGTGGTCACTGAAACCCCGTCCCCAAAAATCCTTTCCGTTTTTTTGTTTTGTAATATATGAAAATTGAACCAATTAACTAACTCTAGATTTAGTCGCAAACATCTGAGCGTAGCTTCAAGAGCGTATTACTACATGGAAGTGGCGAGCAACGCAATAACATATTATACGGAAGAAAAAATATGCAAGGTCACCTTCTAAAAACATTATATAGAACCAGCCGAATATCGTCTTTAGCCACGACCCAACATGTGAGAACGCATACGCCACAACAATACGTATTTACGTATTTGAAATATTCACATGGTTCGTACAAATAGCGATTGTCTCTTACAAGTGTTTTGTCCCTACCGATGACCGACTTTTTAAGACCTTACAATATGTACCTGTTGCAATAGGTACACATATAGCTGAAATGTCTCAGTCGGAGTTTTTGCTACTGTACAAATTTCCAAAGTTTCACGCGATTCTCGTACGGACTCTCCCAAATGACTTGCTCGCTCTTGTCATCCCAGACGCTTGTCCCTCGACCACCAGAGCTGGTCGCGATAACTGGCGCCCAGGGATGAAAGCTGAGGCCATTAGTGGCACTGCTCTTTGTCAGGCGGACATTAGCATGCGGCGTGAAGATCAGATTTGGTCGACACTTTGTTCCATTTTCGCCAAATGTCTGCAGTTCATTTCGATTCCAAATGAAGGCCGTTCCGTCCGTATTTCCAGTAGCTAGATAGTTTTCTTCGTAGGGCAGGTCAAAGTGAATACGCTGATTCGTAGTGCATTGTCGGGGAAACTCGTGGATCACTTTACTGAAATTTCGCAAATCGCGACACAGAATAAAGTTGTCTTTACGCGCACCAGAATAGCATAAATTGCCATCATACGAAAAGCGGATCTGTGTGACACCTCCTTTATGACCTTCTTCAGGCCTGTAAGCCATAGTCTTGTCACGAAGATCGTACAACGCAACCGTATTACAGTATGTGCCGACGGCCAGCAATTTCTCGCCATTGGTGTCCAGCGCTGATACGATTCCTGCTTGATACTGTTTCCAGGTAGCGATTTCATACCAGACGCCAGGACACTCGACATCAAATATACGGACAAATTTCTTGAAGCCAGCCAGAATTTGCTCTCCTGTCCGGCTGAACTTCAAGCAATAAGCAGAGATATGCTCATCGAGATGATTCCTCGCCACATAACTAGACAGGAGCTTCACTGTTTGGCCACAGTACAAATGAATTGGCTGAGTATTGCAGGTTGTGACGAACGCACAAAACTCGTGGCTAGGGTGCCACGCGAAGTCATGGATGGGTTGTGCCTCACGAACGCTGGCTACGATCTCGACGACGATTTTGCCAGGCATATTTGTACCATCGAGTAATCCAGCTGTGCGACGCAGATGGATTCGGTTATCATCAGTGCATACTGCGAATGTCTGTCCGTCAGGTGCAAATTTCACGCCTTTGGTAAATGTCGAAAATTTTTCGTCATAGATTAGCGAAGGAACCGAGTCGAATACAGGAGGAATGTAAGCGATAGGTAATTCAGTAGTAGCAATTGTATGATCGGAATCGATGTTTTGTACATCCGTGTCAACAGCGCTGTCGCTGCTGGTCGTAATACCTTCATTCTCAGCTGAAACTAGTTTGTCTAGTTGAGCGGATCTTGCCTCGTTTAGCTGTTGAGGTGGTGATTTACAGATTTTGTTTGCACTTGTGTCGTCCACCCGTTGATCAAAAAGTAGCTCCAGAATTTTCTTCTCTTCTTCGGCAACCAACTGCTCAAGCTTGGCGGGTTCATCTACAAGATCATTCATTGTACGTGTGAGGAAGTGAGCTGTCGAACAAAACGAATATTGCTACCGTTAGATGTGTGATCCCGTGAGTGTGGCGTGATAAAGTGATTGTCTACTGACCTTAAGGGCAAATTAGATGGTCTAGGTTTAAAACAGGGTGTGGATATACTTCGTTCAGTGTCGGGGCTACCTGCCTCAAGCTATGTTACCCTAAAGTAGTACCGAAAAAGGAAACTGTTGATTCGAAAGCTTTGAAACCCGATGGATAATTGCTGTCCAGCTACCCTTTCATCACTAAATATTGCGAACTCTTAGGTCACCGCTTTCAGCAAACGACCAGCACTATCTTTGCCTGGGTAGTATAGAACACTAACGTACCAATTGTGCGTAAGGTGATAAAAATAATAATCAACTTTTATTAAGGACAAATGGCGAAGATAAAACTGGCAACCCTCAGTATGTCATAATGATCTGCACTGAATTGTTAAAAAAGAAAATGGCTATATTTCAAACGTCACAAAGGACGATCCTCACATAAGCTATGTGAAATTCTTTGCTTAAATAATTTGCTTTCACGGCTAATAACCTTAACAAGTTTAGACATATAAAACAACCTGTGCCAACTACATTCACCTCAACTTGCGTAAGTATTCTATACTCACAGATTGAAACGTCAAATTCCAAATAGATCAAGTACAGTAATTGAGACGTCTAGAAGTAATAAGTTTAATACATATGTAATAATTTGTATGAGATACTTTTTCAACAAAGAGCTTCTGTCTATAAATTTATTACTAATTATTAGTTTGATCGACAATATAAAATGATAATAATTTTGGACCTGGTAGAAGGGAGTTGTTTCTTTAAAGCATGTAATTATTGAGAGGCATTTCAGTAAGAAATATGTTATACAGAGATATAGAAAATGAATGCTAATCGAATGCTATTAATACTAATTAAGTGTTTTATTATTGCTACTACTAATGTATATGTCTTTTTGGAGATGTTTATTTTCACAGAAGATAACTCTCAGAAAAATAATAAAGAATAGGCCTATTACATTTTTGCGTTTTGAAACCGGGGTAAAACATTGTGGGTGAAGCATAATTTTTACACACCATATATCTTTACCTTTATTAACAGTACGTTGCTTTCAGAAGAGTTCGTTTACTGGCTGTAAGCAGAACACATGTGAACTGTTCAGACTCCTTTATTGCCAGGGGGGAGTTCGTCCTTGTTGTTATTTGAGAATGCATCAAGTCTTAAAAAATAGCATGTAGTGCTATTTTTTTATCATCAAATCAGTGAATCAGAGATTGTTGAGCACTGCGTCAACTACGTAACGTATTTCTAATTAAGAAAAAATTGATATTCCTCTCAGAACAGTTTAATGCGCACCAGTGAGGGCATGTAGTGGTTAAGAAGGCGGGCGCCTTCAACTGTTTATTGACATTTTGTAGCAGACGAAACGGCGCGAACAATTGAATTCCAATATGACTAACGAAATTGGCAAGCCATGAATGTCACGTCTACGTAAATCGACAATTTAAAGCTATTACATTAAACGTCATGGCAACGTGCATGGACATATAAAAAGCGTAGTGGAGTTCGGAATGTAGGATGCGTATGTAAGTGATAACGGCAAAATTAATAATACTTGAACTAGTGATGCAACACAATTTCCGGATTTACTCAAGTTTTATTGGTTCTTCTCAGTGGTTTGGCGCACGTACGTTTTTACGTTGTTGCTTTTGAATAACCCATGAGTTTTCAACCTGAATAAGAAGCGAGCTTATTGCAAGTACTAGAAGTACTTATCCTCAGTGTCTAATATGATTGCTAGTACAGCACCGAATTGACAGTGGTATAATTTACGCTAGTATTTTATAAACATCATAAACAATAACAATGCCAACCTTTATTACTATAATTAGGTATCTGTAACATCGTGGAATCCTAGTGTATAAGCTAAATCGAGCTTTAATATTACTAGACTTTATCATATTGTATTATGATTAAATATAAACATAATCTTCAGTCAATACTGAGATCGAATAAAGGTAGTAGCCAACATCTACATATTAGACCGTTTCAATATTTTTTTATGATAATGTATTATTATTGGTTTTTATTATATTGGTAAGTATATATATATATATATATAAATATAATAAACTTTATAAAATAAGTCGCTCGTTCAGAAGAAGTTTCACTCAATTATAGATACGCAAGTCTGTCCAGTAAATTTATAAAGTGCAACCGATATTGCCTTATGAGGTCATTAATAACTAGTTTTATAATTGCATGTGGTGGCTTCACTAGTTACAATGTTCGGATAGAAAGTTACAACTTTGGTAATTCTTTGATAATTTGTGTAAACAGAAAAAGTTTCTATGTTAGTTCACTGGATATGATGTTTCAAATTCTATGTACTTTATTAGTAAATCTTCAAGTCTGATGTCTGCGTCAGTTCGTAAGCGTCCTTACAAAAACTGCCTCACATGCTAATAAGCATCAGAGTGGAGCTAGTAAATCAGAATGCAGAAAGAATTTTGTAGCAAAGCTTTTCCCCCGTAACATTTTACGCGTTGTCCACCTAAATTCAACAACTTTTCATAACTATCTCAGGGACAAAAACATTTCTCAGGTAATTGACACAATTATGTTAACGCCATTGAGAATTTGGCTGTAGCATCATCGCTACGAGTTTTTCCAGAAAGCTGTAAATATCTTGTTTACATTTTTCAGAGTATTATTCACAAAATTGTTTTCTTGGGTCCGGAACAAATATTTCTTACCATTGTTTAACTGTAACCTTTCAATTCAAGATGTGTCAAAATTCGATGGGCACATTATTTCCTGATGTTAAGTTCTTGATCTGGTAGTGCTACAGATGCTCAAGATATTTTGCTATACCTTTTTGGTACCTCTTCTTGACTTGTGTAACTTACAGATGTTCTTGGTAGTTTGAAAAATTGTTTATGTGTTTAAAAAATGTTTATTTAAAAAAGATCTAGTCGTTTGAAACTTATCCCTATTAGTTGTAAGTTCTCTAAACGAATTTGCCTGATATGTCAACCTTGCACCTCTGCTATGTTTTATATTTTCAATAGCTTTGTTATATAAAATTTGAGCCTTCAAAAGCTAACCATGGCCCACTTATTACTTCCAATGAATTACACCTTGCAAATGCGTAATCAGAACGTTATGACTTGTTTAACATTGTACACATTTTTTAAACACTCTGAATAGTAATTAGCATATAGCTTAACGACTCATAATTGTTATATAGTTCCTAAATAATCTCTGTTAATTTTCTTTGGTTGACTAGAAGCATTTTTATGGGCTACTTGATGGTCACATCGTGGAAATAGCGAGTCTTATCTGTTTAGCCGTCAATTTATTTAAACGCGAAGTTTTTGACTGGCCAACTTGAGAAGACTTTGAAACAAGGGTGGCGATATATGAACAGTTTATAGTTGGGCAGGAAAAACAGGATTAATAATCAAGTCAAGTCTAAGTACCGGCGTTCTATTATTTGGCAGAAAATTGAATAACTCTTGATGAAATGATACCCACGTCATGAAGAACTTTAGCATAAAATGATTCGTTTCTTTATGATGGAAATTAAGTATGTAGCATGTGTTGACAGTCGATTAACACTCAAGCCTACGCACGTTTCGAACTTCGGTTCTTGTTCAGAAATCTGCTAACGCGTGGGCACATCGACAGGAGCTTCGCAGTCGCAAATCCTCTCCGTTCAAGAAGGTCAAAGAAAAAGAAGTACGGCGAAATGAGAAAAAAATGGGAAAGTTGACTGGCTAAGACTATACAAGCGACATCGAGAAGCTTCAATGGGTCGTCATGTCGGATTTCTTGTAAGGTCACCGTTAACAGAACATGATCCCATGACCTGAAAACAGTGTTGGAAACCAACACTCTTCACAGTGCCAACTGATCGTAGTGTACAATACACCATTGTAATGTAAAGTCCAACACAGGCTGAATGCTACGTGTCTCGCCACAATAGAATCTTTCTACTGTAGACGAGTTGGCTGAATGATGACAATAAACCAGTGAGAATTGTTGCATATAGGTCTATACTCGACAACCTACTCAAACAAGTCCAGGGCAGGAAGACTATTTGTCAAATCGAAGGAATAAGCTAATGGAACCACTCCGAGCTTTTGTTGCGTAAATCTGAAGCATCGTGTTTGTTATAGAATATAGACCTCCTCTTTTTTTTAGGGTATCGATGCTACAAGAATAAGAGGAACAGTAATTGATCATATCACTTTTAGTATCATTTATGGCATGTCGTTGGGCGATTCAGTGATGGATCTTAATATTTCTATCTGTTAAAATAAGTGTTTATCAAAATAAAAATCGCCTAACTCAAGCAATATTTGAAGCGATGCAGCAGATCAATGGAATAAATCAATCTATTTTGATGATGATTACACATAGGATAGTTTTGGAGTTCTGCCTCAATTACCTTGATTATAAACGGCTGACCCTCAGATTGGCAGCCAGCTGTGACGTTATTACTCGAGACATTCTTGTTTATTATATCACATCTTCCAGCCAAATTTGTCGGCTGTCGAAGCAGTATGTTCCAATGCCACACATGAAGTCAAAACCAAGTATGTTTCGTACGAAGGTCTTATGAATTAATGGCAGGACACTACCTTCTACATGAATTTGATTATTGTTTAAGGAAAACGAAATCATAAGTACCTAGAATGTATTCTTGTTTGATGTAGGATGTAGCATATTGAAATAAACAAAAAAGTTATGGCCATGTGTGTAGGCTACAAATAAATCATGTGATATGACCAACCGTATGTGCTCACATTAGATCTGCTATGAATATCACTCTTATGTAGTGTACGTAAGATGTTGAAGCGTTATTTAGTCGGCTTTAGAAGAAGCTTATCTCTTATACATGGTTTAGTTATCGAAAGCTCGATTCTGGCGCATTTTCTGCGCTGGTCTATTTGTAGGTTTCATGGATGACTTGTGACAAACTATATTAATTCATAGCACAAGGTAGGTATAATAAAATAAAGGAAGCTTTCTATTGTTTTTAAGTGTTCAAGTATGGAACTGCTTAAGAGCGTTTATACGGCTGGGTGGGCCAATGACGTTTAGGATTTCGCATCCCACTCAAACATCTTCAGTTACCTGGTATTATACCTGCTATCAATATAACTTTGCTTTTTTCTGGCTAACCTAACTATTTACATACAGACAGTATAAACAAATGACATTTTCCGCGCATGAGCGAACGAGCTGTCATATTTATTCATAATTGTTACCACATCATTTATTCGTATCGTTTGCACTTAGGCACGTTGTGCATGGTAAAGAGACGTCCCTTTTGGTATTGGGCGAGGCTGGTAACGTCGATGGTGCGTTTGGCACGAATCTGTTTTATAGCCTCTATGGCAGCCCCGTGATTCTTCTCAAGGCAGATAGATTCAACGCGTTCAATGCGGAGCACACCCTCATGGTGGTAGCCGAGCTTGCAAGTGGCGATCGGCCTGGAAGAGAAACAGACGTGATCGTTCTCGATAGACACAACGGTCTTCAGGATTTGACGTTGCTCTTGCTCCTTTTCGGAGTCCCACTCCTCCTCCTGTCCATGCTGTTTTCCCCAGAACTGCTCGTTCTGTTGCTCCATCCAGAATCGGTTGAACTCGTTCTGCTGCTGGCCGAGCTGTTGGCTTCGCTCATTTTGCTGGGTGTAGCTGTCCTGCATCTGTTTGCTGAGCAGCTGCGTCTTGACCTGCTCTTGGCGGCGGATCTGCTCGATCTCCTGATTAAGAATCTCCATCTGCTTCTCGTGGCTGTTTTGAGCGGGGACCTTGCACCGCTGACCGATGCCGTAGGCGGCGATAAACTCGTTGGAACGCTCGTATTCGTGACTGTTGGGACCGATGAACTCGTGTTTTTGCTCGTTATCATTGTTGCCGCACACACCGTATGTGGAACCCTTGTACTTGCCGTTGATGTACACCTTGGCGGCGTGACCATCAAAGTGGACCCCGAATTCTTCGGATTCGGTGTAGAGGTCTACAACGGGAGCGTCGTGGGGGTTAGGGGTCTCGTAGGCGTTGAGGTAGACGCGCTGGCCATTGCCGTAAACGAAGGCGATCGGCTTATTGAAAGTGAGCTGGTGCTGATTACCGTTGATGATGACTTGGAAATAACGATCAGTGGTAACGAAGGGAATAAATTCAATGACCTGGTCGTATAATTGGACCCGGATCTTTTTGGCAAAGCTGTTAGGCTTGACGACCTCGAAGGTAACGGTAAAGACGGGGTCGTTCTCAGACTGGTGACGGGTCAAAACGTACTCACAGCCCTGCATGACGTCGAGACTCAAGGTCACATTGTCGTATGTGCGGACGTACTTGTCGCCAAGGACGCAAACGTTCTCATTCTGCCCGCGGTAGGCAACGTGTTCAAGCTGCTGCCTACTGGAAAGTTGCATATGGATGGGACGGAGACCTGGGAGGCGGATCTTAGAGAACATCACGTCCTCGAAGGGCATCTCGAGGTGGACGTTGTAGAGAAGGGACGAGGCAGAATCACGGGTAGCGTTAGCGGAGATGTAGATCTCCTGTTTCCCGTTTTGATATTTCTGAAGTTGTTGCTGACGCTCCTTGTGGCTGACAAGCTTAGACTGCATCTTCGGGTAGAGCTGGTACTTGACGAAATCTAGGGTCTGATAGGCGAGAGACTTAGCCTTGGGGTCGACGTTACGGGGAAGATGGATAGTCATGCTCATGGCGTCGAGAGAATTGGCCTTAAGGATAGCCTTCTTGCAGGTATCAGTCATAGTCTTGCCGGCCTTCTGCTCAGCGAGGCATCGGACCTCGAACCACTCATAATTGGATCCCTTCTTTTGCTCCTCGGACTTGACAGCCTGGAAAGAAACACGGTAGGTCTGCTCCTGCTGGCCCTGGAACTTGGCGATGAAAGTGCCGTTCATGCGCTGATCTTCAGAGAAATAAGTGGGGTCGTAGTGGAAAGGAGAGCCGATCTTGGGGTAGGAGACGTTGGCGAAGAGCTCGATATTGTTGTTTGACTCTTTGTGCTCTACGGCGAGAGCGTACACCTGCTTTGTACTTTCAAAGTTGTGGACCTTCTTCATGGCAACATTGATAGTACACTTGGGCTGACCCTGGTGGCTACCCTGGATCTTGACGAGTATCTGACTTTCGATAGTGGTCTCATCGATCTCCTCATTGGTGTTCTCAAGGAGGTTATCAACTTTGCGGATGACCTCCTGGAGCTCAACGTTGATGGGCTGCTGGCGAGACTTGTACTCAGCCTTGACCTTCTGGATTTTTTGCGCCTGCTCAGAGATGGCAACCTTGGCAAGACGTTCAAGGTTAGAGTCTAGATCAATTACGGCAGACCACTCGTTGATTGGCTGTCGCTTGTCGGGCTCAAGGTAGAGAGACATAGCGTGGTGCTTCATGCCGTTGTTAGCAAAATGGTTCAACGCAGCGGCAAAAAGACCCTCCTGACGGGCTTCCTGAGAACTGAAGGTGCCAGGACCTGACCAGGACTGGTGAGACTCACCAGCAAGGCGGAGGACCATTCCCAACCACTGTCCACCTATCTGCTGGTTGCGATGAATAGGATCGTACAAGGTCTTGATGCAGTTGCCGTAATCAACAACGCAGGCATAAGGTTCAGCATCGATGATATTATTAGCCTCAAGCTTGAGTTCGGTGCAGTGGCCAGAATGGAAGACACGGTCGAAGATGGGCTTGATATGGCCATAGAAGCGGTGCTCGGATTGGATGTAGCCAAGCTGGAAGCTGAAACGAGGGTTGAACTCCTTGATGTCAGTAACCTTCATGGTGGGAACGCGGTGACCCTGCCTCTCAGCAGCGAAGACACGGGTTTGACGGAAGGAAAGGATGGTGGGCTGGACAGTTCCAGTGAACTCGAACTTGTAGGGAGCAAGTTTATTATATTGAAGCTTAAGGTTTTCGTAGCGTACAGAAAAGACGACGGGGTGAATGGTGGAGTGGACAATGGGAAAACCAAGGTTAGTAGGCTCGACGTGGAAGGCCTTGGTAGGCAAAAACACACGCAAATAATGACCAGAAAGACCGTTTCGTCCGAGACTGGAGATAGTTCCGCGAAGCTCATCGTTAAACTCCTGTAGGTAGTCCCCATCGATTGGGATTATAGCCTCACCAGCGAAAACGTTCCAGTAGAGGACAGCCTTAGGGGTTTCATCGTTGTACTTGTTGACTCCCATACCTTGAGCAATATCCTTAAACAGGCGACGGGCATCCTGCTGACATTGTTGGGTGTGACCACTAAGGACACAAGCAACATGCTCAAGAAGATCGTTCTTACCGACGACTTGTTCCCAGATACTGTTGCCACCTTTAATAAGAACCTTACCTCCGAAGACAGACTTTATGAAAGGGCCACGAACCTGCTCAAATTTGGCCTCGGTGTAACCAGGAGTCATAGTCGTGTTAGAAGCGATCATCTTCCAGATACCGCGGATACCGTAGTTCTCAACGTCTGCACCATATGGAAATTGAAAACAATAAATCATGGAAAAATTATGTGCAACCCACTTTGAAGGCGTAATGCATATAGAATAGCTGCAAGCATTGTTTGAATGATAAGGAAAATCAATAGTACTCATCCATACTTACAGCTGTAGTAGCCCATGGAACGAAGCTGGGAGAATTTCATACCAAAATCGAAAGGACGAATTTGGGTCCAAACGGCGCGGATGCGCTCAGCCCTGCTCAAAAATCATTAAAGTGAAAATTCATTGAATAATTGATTTGTCAAGTAAAGATTACAGCTTAGAAAATATCCTAAATGTCAGGTTTCTTACTACACGCTCAGCGATCCATGAGTTACAATACATACAAGACATTGCAAAAATCTCTTCATAGTGACGCCATGAACACTTTCTTTGTATAAACTATTTTATTTGATACGCCTAACTGATGTAAAAGTTACCAATACTTACAGAAGCTTGTAGCACGGCTCCTGGGCACTCATGGCGGTTTTGAGGGCAGTATATACATAATGGGTAAGCTCACGAGAGGAATCTTTATTAGCGACCTGCATAACCTTTTCAACTTCCCACTGGGCGGGTTGGGTGTTCATCCAGACGTCGAAGGCAACAATACGGGTTTGCACTTTCTCGGTCGTGTTCTGATAGATTACGCGAACAATGGGATTAACCTCTTTGGGATATTTAAAAGCAATGTTGCGAAGAGAGAGTATGGCGACGCGACGCACAAACTCAGTGGCCTCGTCTTCATCTTCACCTTCTTGCTTGACGAACTTGAGGTTCTGGGCGGTGCCTTCAACGTAGCTGATAAGCTTAGGCAGGGCCTCGGGCTTCTCAATCTTGGCGAGACCGTTGATATAGGCAATGATGGTTCTAAATTCAGTAGCCTGTGAGAGAGCCTGGCTAAGACGTTTAACGTACTGCTGGAGCTTCTCGGATGTACAGAGGTACTGAGGTTGAATGGGTAAGTGACCCATGGTCAGACGATACTCGGAGGCTTCGGGCTCGACCTCGTAACCATGTTCACTACTATGGATGGTTTGACGACTGCTATTGATGAGCTTCTTCTCTTGTTGGTGCTTTTGGGCCAGTTGGTAAATCTTGGAGTTGCAGCCCTTGGAAATGATCTTGCCAGCCGCAACGCAGGCGGTAGCCTTGCCAATGGAGGTAAGACTCTGTCCGTATGCCTGGCTTGTACTTTGGAGACAGAGGTCAAGGACCCGCTCGATCATGTCAGTGTCGGGGTAGGACTGGAAAGCAGCGATGTCCTGAAGAATGCGACGAGTTTCGGCGGGAGTGAAAATGTTGTTCTTAATGAGTTCAACGGCAATCTTGACGGCGGTTTTGGAGCCTGCTTTGCCGAGAAGCTCAATCCAGAGTTGGCGACGGAGGTACTCTTCCTCGTCAAGCTGCTTGGGCTGCTTCTGACGAACAATAGCAGGAACGGTCTCCTTGAGTTCGTGCTCAGTCATGCCAGATATAGCCTGAATAAGCTCTACGAGGTAAGCGGGAGCATCGTAATTTTTGTTTTGACCCTGATTCTGGTGCTCCTTGATCTGACGAAGCTCATGGATAACAGTCTCGAAATGTCTCTGGAAGTACCGGGGATACTGCTGATGCTGACCATGCTGTTTCATTAGGGCGTAAATAGGGATGGCAAGCTCGTCCTCATGGGGCAAATGCTGCTGGAGAGTATCGTAAGTCTCTACGTTCTGGGGCTCGTCGAACATGGGTCCCTCAGTTTCGTTATGGTGAAGATGGAGAGCGGTGAAAACCTGAAATCTGTCACCGAACAGGTGGTAGATGTCAGTGTGCTCGGAGTGAGCCCCGTCGAGATAGCCCCAGGAGACGTTGTACTTGGTGACAGTTTGAACAGTGACGAGGGTATCGCTACGCTGCTGATTAACAGGGCAGCCAGGGGTGGGCTTCATCTCGTGATCGGTGCGCTCCTCCTCGTACTGGCCGAGAAAGTTCTCGGGATTGTGGTTGTCGCATACACCAGCACAGCCACGCTGGGTGTCCTTAAGGTGAAGGTAAACAGGACGACTTAAGCAGTCCTTGTAGTTCGTAGTCTTGGTTATATTCAACACACCCTGACCAACACCGTACTCGGGCTGAGAGAAAACCTCGTATTGGACCTTGCAGTTGCCGGCTACACCATCTTCGTATTTATAGTCAATGTAGGGAATAGCCATTTCGTAGGGTCTTTGAACTTGGTTCTGGAACAGGGTGAAGATGCCACGGAAGATATTAAGCGACCATTGGCTGTGCTCTTTGCCAGCCTCCATGCGGACGACTTGACCATTTTTCATGTAGAACTTCACAGGTTTCTGCATTTCCCGTTGATAGTCATCGTCTTCACGAAGAGTTTCGACAAGACGCTGCTCCTCAGGTTCGAGGTTACCGAAAGTCTCATCCTTAATGTTCCAGCTAATCCTGTCGTACTTGCTAATGGTGAATTGAGTGAACCTGGCCATGTACTCGCCCTCAACGACTTGTAAAACAGCAAGGACACCCTTGTATGCGAGGACGGCCTTTTTGCCCGTCAGCTGGTTGGCTCCAACAGTGACGGCGCCATAAACGTTGTACAAGGTCGAGCCTTGGCCATTTTGACCAACAAAGTGGAACATTTCGGCACTAACGGCTGATGAAAGGCCGTAAAAAACAGGTCCATGTTAAAAACTGGTTGTAGCAGCATTTGCATAAGTATTATATTTAACGTCCTAATTATTTTAGGTACCGTAAGTGATATTGTATCAACAGCATACTGAAAGAAGGGTATAAGAAGCTCCACCCATTTCACTGTTTCGGCTGGCGAATTCTACCGGAAGCTAAATCTGTTCTGATTTGCTATAACAAAGCGTGGAACGTATCTGACAAAATCAGCTACGTATAGGGCAAATTCAATTACGTGTCTTCTTTAATTCACATACTACTCTATTCCTATGGATATTCTTGGCTTGTTTGATCGTTCCACCCATTTAAAATAGTTATAGTTAAAATTAAAAAATAAATAAAAATTTAAATAGCATGAAGCTAATGCCGCTGTGCCCCTCCAAGTACGCGATATCCAGAAGCATTCACGGGATAGTAAACTAAGAATATAAGCAATCTCGGTTGGTTACATACCCGCAGCTAGGACTAGGGGAAGAACAAAGAACCTCATCGTCGACGGTTAGTTACTCTTCGAATCATACCTTCCAACCTGTTCGTTGCGTCTGCGAGACGTGCTTATATACCCGACCGCCCAGACGCTATCACTGTCATACGGTCAATACGGTCAGTGAACGAGTTAGAGAGACGAGAGGTTTGAGCTGACGCCACGAAAACTCTCGGCATCTTGAACCAGCGCTGCGCGAATAATTGATTAGACCCCTACGACGCACGCTGACGTAAAGAGAGGCCGAAAAGCAATGGTTATTACCGTTCTATATCTGTCCTTGCATTCTCATTATGAACTGTCTTACTATATTTCACAACTAACTTGTAGAGCCATGTTAATTAAGAAAGAACTAAGCAGGAAATTATATGTAGTCGTCCTAACTTTGTACCTAGACCTTTTCGATATTTTTTAGGCCGAGGACTACGGTCAAAGGCTGTTGTATTGTCGACATAGTATGAGAATATTTTGACTTTAAACCAATTACATTTTTCCTAACTGTTTAGAGATGTTCAGCGTACTTCGTGTGTGGAAGTGTTTGTCAGCAGGTTTTTAACTTAAATCTGTTTCGCTCTGATCTAGTTAGTGGCTGCAGCAAAGCCATAGACTTGAATAATAGCTGAATGACATATGTATATAATAAGCAATTTGAAATATCGGAAAGCATACTTTTAGATTTTTATACAAGTAGACGCGTTTGTTACTATTCAGTATACAATATGCGCAATTAATGCTAGTTGTTTCGTCAAGTTCACGACTTTCATATCAGATACTTAAAAAAGAAGCCAATACCAAAGTTAGGAATCAATAACGAAAAGTTTTAAGGCAACAAAACCCATATATTTTGCTAAAGGTTCAGGTTGGTGCAGGCATACGGTCTCAAGCTTGAGATTTTAGGACAAAATTCTGCAGGACACATACGAATTGCCAATGACGATCAGCAAATACGTGTTATTGATTGAGATTTGTTAGTAAAGTGTATCATCGAACGAAAACACGTTTTAAGTGGAATGGCGTCTGATTCGCTGTGTTAACAATAAACTCTTAGATGAGTTTGATATACGACTTCAGCTACAATAGATTGTATCATGTCACAGTAACAAACATTATGAGCAGAGAAGAGGGTGTCAATGCATCCAAAGTAATGATCACTTTATTCCCCCCTTCGCCCTTTCAAACCTAAATACTGGCAGGCTTTTAATATTTAAAAAAAAAGGCAAATATCTACGGATTTTAGTTGCATAGTGGAAACTAGCCCGTTACTATTGTCAGCTCACAAAAGCTAGGCATTTTATAGATTGTTTTATGGTGAGCGTAAGTAATCGGACTTACTATCGCAGAATCTTGCCTTTCTCTTACCAGCTTGAGTTAGCTAATACGTTCATAGACACAGTTCACAGATACTTTAGCATATACTACAAGAAAAATGCCTGAAGCAAGGTAAATTTAGTTAATACATTATGCAGACGCTTTGACACCCACTGGGCAATGATTTTGTTGAAAAGTCAATGTTTTGTTCATTGATATAGTCCATTGGTAACGTTTCTGTTAAAAATGACTGCTAAAAAGGAGTTTAGAATACATATCTATACCTCATGACTATTAACTTATCTATCTTAACATCTCTTATTAATCTATCGGTAATCAACAACGTTTACTACCGCGAAACACAAGCTAAAGTTGAGTAGAAAAAATGCCATAATCCACGTTTGTCGTTACGCCTCCGGCCAAGCATGTGTTAAAGGTTTGCTGTGGAAACTTTCTGTCATTAGGTTATTCTTCACACAGTCTGACCGAACTGACCGTCCAGCTCACCTCGAAACTGAACTAGGTTATTCGAGGTAAATTCTCAACAGGATCCCGGTGACGGTGCAATGATAACACGTGTGCCTCCTACTAAACTTGAACAATACATGAGACCATATAGGTTCAAAGGCATATGTAGCCGTTCAAAGCCTATTGGCTAGTTAAGGCAGTAACAGACTTGGAAAGAGTTTAAGGTCTTTGCTTTCTCCGGAGTCAAACTGTGATATCATTCAAATAGAAGTCCTGACGAATTTGGTGTTAGACAAATGATCTATTCAGGACAGAGTTAGACAGAATCAAGTGAAACCCATTCATATATACTTATAACAATACAATTAAATAAATCGCTTTGATGTTTTATTAACTTACTATCTCGTTTAATGAACTGTCTTCTGACTATCGTAGATTTAGGTTTCAACAGAATTGATGGCCTTCAAGTCCAGCCAGCGGTGCTAACACTGCCGAATTTGTATGGATAATGAAGTTTATTGTTTAATATTTTTTTCGTAAAAGGCCTATAACTAATAAATTTAAGTAAAATAAATTAATCTACCTGTTGATAACTAAAGTCTTGACTAATATTCGCTCCTATCGGTAAGTGACTGCTTCAGTGGCAAACCATATCAACTGAGCTCCGCAAGGCAAATGTAATATTCTCTATTGAGGCATATGAAGCACTTGTTAACGGCTAGATTTACAATGATATGACTAGCCAAAAACTGTTTCATATCCTTTCTCAAGAAGACGCTTGCACAGGCCGATTCGATCGTATCGTCTAGCAAGCAAGAGCAGCTTCGATATCGATTACGAATATTGATTCAGCTTTAACGGGCTCCGGCAGCTCGTATAATGCGCGAACGTCGGCGTATCAATCACCACCGTTTGATATCTGTTAGCCAAACTTACGCGGTATCATCCTATACAATTGTACAATATAGTTGAAAAGCATCATCTTGTCTTTATTGCCGTCCTTAGCGGTATCGATACGGGGTTACATGTGCCATTAGCAAAGGAGGGCCGCCCCGAGAGGTGTTCGCGGGCAGCTAATTCTGCAGGCTCATATTGGCCGCATACAGAGAGACTGATCGCAACGTTCATAGATAGACGAGCTATCAACAATCGGTAAGTTGACTAAGATGTCAGGTACGGTGTTTCCTTTCCAGTCTGTAATATGGATTGATTAAAACGCTTATTGACTGTTCTATTTTCGAAATAAGGCTAAGGCACTTACGCGAACCAGCGCATGTTCAAAAAACCAGCCGATCCTCGTTAAACATCAACTAATTGCTAAATATAATAACGTAAATCTGTGATTATGTCGAACCAACGTTCGTTTGTGTACGAATCGTAAGGACGTCGATACGATACGGCCATGTTTTGAATGATTGGTCTGAACTATTTCGGGACAAAAGTTTCTTGAGAGTTAGAGAAAATTCACTTCACAGGTATATATATATATATATATAGTTTTAATTACTGTACATTTTTATTTACACATAATTCCTATTCGAATTAGAAAAGAAGTTATCGTAGTTATTCAAAACTATAATTGTCCTAGTCAATACACCATTGGTGATTTGCAAACATTTTTTTTTTATCTTGTAGCGCATTCTTGCTTAAACCTTCCATTATTGTCAACTTTGACGTTCGAAGTCACTCCCTAAGAAAAGGTACATTAAAAGAATGGGTAACAGGCAGGGCATTCTATAAGGCCTCTACGTTCGACCCATCTTTTTCATGAATATTTGCTTTTACATCACGAGGATAGTGGGCAAGTGCTCCATCCCGTTGAGAATAAAACTCACCGTCTTTATTATTAAGGTTCTCTTGCGTACGTCGATTTTTGCGGCAACTTCAAATAATACTGTCAAAAAATAAAGGTCCAATTTGCTTAAAATGCCACACTGTAGCTTCTGCTAAATTCACATCGTATTCGTGGGTGACATTGCTATTTACAGTTAACTTAAATGCCCGTGGAAATCAATTATTTGTGCTATTTGACTTGAACGTAACTTTATCACTCCAAGTAATCTTACCTAAACTGTGCAGTTTGTAAAAGTTCTCCCAGTACCATCCGCAACATCGTTTTTTTCGGTCCGGACCATCTTGATTGATTAGTTTCCATTCACAACCTCTTAAAATGAGATAGACGACTTGGTTGCACTAGAATTTCATATTATATGGCTATAATTTTCCTGTACTCTTTATAAGCTTATAAAACTTGCTGATGTTCGTGGTCTTCCAGAACATCGTCTATGAATTTGCCAAACAGCTGTTAAACCTGAAACACTTAGTACATTCTAGAGAATTTTAAAATAAATTTCCTTTGTGTAAACATTTAGCCCGCTCATTATCTACAATTTACTACACACTACAGAGAAAACGTAATGAAAAACACTAAAAGGTAAATACATTTTTTGAAACACCACCATCTGTCAGGTACGGCACCTGATCGGAACAAACTTTAGGCAGACTGGTTGTCCTAAACGGCATAGGCTGATCCACCTTCTTTGGACCTTACTGGAAGAAATCCTATTCTTCTTAGAATAAAATAGTACACTTATCATAACAAAAACAATGCGCTATTTTTAGAGTCTGAACAAAAATCAGCTATGGCCCGATTGCTGCGTGTTGAACGAATCCCCATCAAGATGACAAACGTTTTTTTGTCCAAAGTGCACCGTCTGCGTTACTGTTCTCCCATTTTTCATGTGGTTTCTGAACGATCCGGGGAAGATATATGTGACATAGGCCGGAAGAGTTTTAATAAAGTTTATATGAAAACGACTTACATTTTTGATACATTCGGATTTCTCTCATGCAGAAACTAAGGGTCGTTCTGGAGAAGAGAATATCACTTACCAGTCGAACTGTTCAAATATGCTTCAACAGTAGTATTTTTAGATTGCATGTCTTTTTTTTGCACTTTCAGAAAATCTTTTTGATCGTTTTAAGCCCTTACATAGCCTGCTACAAGCCCGGCATTTTATTTTTCTAGAATTTTTAATATGTATAGTATTTGAGCGAGACTTGTTCAAGTGTATCGTAGCGAGTTCTCACCTACCAGTATTGCTGGAGGCATTGCTATTATTAAAAAGATTGTTTGCGGATTAAGAAAGGGATATTTTGAAATGCAGAAGTCCCGACTTGCAGCTGTAATTCTGGTGAATAGTGATTGTGTTAAATAAAGATGGTCATTAGGGACGACAGATTTATGATTTCTGTTTGGATACATTCTCAGAAATAAAGCGTAAGAAAAATCCTCAATTTAAACATACCACAGTGTATTGTTATATATTCCTAATAAGCTCAATATTTAAAAATATAGCCCAAAACAGATGAGTATTTCATAAATTTTGATAGCCTTACTAATTATAACACTGTTTTTTGAATTGTGCTAAAAATCACTTCACAAAAAACATTTTTAAAAATATAATAACGTTGTACTTTTATCCTTTTGTACGTTTATTTAGCCCATGTATTGAATCAGTGAGCGTATATAGTAACCCAATACATGATGCCATTATATACCAAAGCGACAGTTACTCTAGTTAGAAAGGCTACCACAGATTTGAAGCTAACGTAATTGCAGAAGATGACAACCTTCTACATTCACCTAGCATGTAGCAACAGGTATACCTACAATGATTAGACCCGTTTGTTTCTTTCCATAATAATTATCAGAATAATGATAATTTCATTGTTCTTTAATAATAATAATAATAGTTGTAAACCGTAATTTCTAATTTTTAACATTTTTCAGAACTACTTTTTGTCACTCATCTTGAATAAGGTTTTTTTTTTGCTTTTTGTTCCAGTTGTCCATTAGACACACCTATGTGGGTATTCCTACTACAGTCGGCTTTTAGCTGTTCCGTGCACACCCTTGGGTGAATTAACGTTCACCGAATTTATATATGCATATAACATGTTCTAGATTGAATCATTTCTCTAAATCCATTTTATACTTTTCTAGCGTTATTGAACTTTTGTTTAAACTAATACAAGATTCCCTATTTACAAGATGGCATAAAAGTTATTTACGTTTACCTTTATTTTTATAATATAACTATGCTGTTTCCTAATTGATGGTTTTACGAAGTATCAAAATTGTATGTATTGGACTTTTTATATCTCACTCACGTAACTATTTTATGCAAGACAGTATCAATATCATCTATCATTATAAGTAATGACACAAAGGTATATGCTAGTAGGATTTTGCAAGACTATAACAACTATAGGTCATCACGATTGTAGACGGAGTTTTATTTCCTGCGCTAATTATGATATTTAACATCTATTTGTTGTTTTGAATATTATTTTTCGTATATTATCTGGGAATCATCATTGATGGCGATGAGAAGCCCGACTACCTTCTAAAGGAAACGTTCATTTCAATTATCTTTTCGAAACGGTAAATAACCTGCCTTCACGTTATGAGGAGGCTCTATTTGTCGCCTTTTGCATTTCCCTTTTTATGATACAACTCAGGACATACTCTGGATTTCACAAATTTCGTAGGTCTCCCAAGCTAATAGGTTCTTACTTTTCCTGTAGCGTCCACGGGTAGGTTTTTGCGCTAAGTTGCTGCTATTCCATATTTTGATTTTAGTTCACAGTTCCTTTTGTGATCTGCGTATATATTGCGATCACCTAGTCACATGCAGTACATGTCACCTATGTAGGATAATGGGCTGCAACGCAGCATACACACGGGCACTGCTAATAGGTTCAATTTATATGGGTCTTAAGGGACATTTCTACTACAACTGCTACGACTACCCGAAGCTAAAAGCTCAATCTGTATATATTTCTTGATTTTTATGGCCGCATAAACTTCTCCATATCAGTATGTACTTATAGGTCACCTCCACGGTTCAGCTTCATTTTCTCACAAGTATTCCCCATTTTAGCATCGTAACGACTAGAACAAGTTTTAACTAAGTGTAAGTAGGAATAATAATAATAGTTGCTTTAGTAAAATTTTTTACTTCATTAACATCATCCATAAAGTGGTGATCATCAGCTCTGCTAAATAACAAAAAAAAAACAACTCAATACGAGTGTTGCGCGTTTCTTAAGAGGCGCAAATATACGTAAGATCTGTCCGTTTTTCCGTCTGACATTCTTTCTTATGATTAGTTTAGTTTTTACGAAATTCAATCTGAAAATGGTTTGCGACGATACCTGAAGGTACTTCCACTGGATCTAAATGGTAAAAGCTTCATAGCATTTTTTTTTTACGCTTTTAATAATTTGGTGTCCCTTGGCACGCCTATACTTCACTTGGCGTGTATGTCTCTCTAGAATAAACGAAATATATTCCAGGCTATGTTATGCCAAATCTTAGATCCGGTCTGAGTTCTACTCTGTGATGATGGGTCGTGAAGGTGAAGCCGGTCACGGTTTTTTTTGTCAGTTTTTTGTATGATTTGTCATGACAGTTTATTGTACTCCTACTTATACTGGGCCAAGCTGTAATAAAAATGTCTTGTGTACGTTTTACTATGACATTACTCAAGCAACAGGAGACCCAGCTTTTTTGCACTCAGTTATGTATGCAAATATGGATACAGATACCGTACACATACTCTAAGTTTATTTTTTGTATGTTCATTCAAATCTGTACGTATCTACACTAGATAATGGTTACGCTGCTCTCCCTTCGATCTTTTTTCTTTTGTCTATATACATCTATATGTTTTTATAATGTTTTTTTTTCATTATTCAACTGTGTGTATATGTACATCATTCTTTTCCAATTGTGTTTAACATCTTCTCTTTTTATTAAGCATTGCTCTTATTTATCTATATAAACTCAACTCGACAACTCATTACTATAATCATATGTGTACTATAGCACCAGACTGATAAGTCGACAGACGAAGCATTCGTTGAAAAGATCCACGGAGAAAAAAATTTGCCCCCACAGCATCACGATGCTCTTTTGTTGCTCCTATAAAAGAATTTGCTTTTGACATAAACGCCGCTATACTCAGCTAAGAACACTAGTATACTGCAATGAATGCTTTTATATAATGCAAGCAATAACAATACGCTTGATATCCTTACCAAACAGGTAATATAAACAGACACGAATAGGTATGAAAGGTAAAGAGGGGGCAGTTTGATAAGAAAATGTTGCATATTCACATGTAGGGGGAGCGGGACGTCCCTCTTTCTTGCAGAAATAAAGGACATGTGCAAATAAACTGAATTTTTAAAAAAATTAGGTCACAACTCTCTTAGCAACTCGCCGGCCAACAAGTTACTATTAATTGATCTAAGTGCGCGTGATTCAGTGAGGTGTTGGTCATATTCTTGCGTCGTGCGTTCTTGAATCGCTCACTGTGAGATACGAATAAGGAAGCTAAAGTTACGTTTATGATATAATTGCAACGACTGCAATTAATCATAAGCTCCAAGAATGCTACAACTAGCTGCCCCCACCGATGCCCTAACATTAAAGATGGTTCTGCCTGCCACGAAACATTGCGCCGACGGCCAGCCTTCGAAGTGCATAAACCGATTTTAACTGAGGATACCGTCTTAATATGAGACAACCATAAAGTCTGTCTTTTTTTACTGGGTGCTAGTAAAAAGACATTCGAGAAAATAGATTTGTCGACAAGAACTATTGTAATTTCTCAGTAGGGAGGTTTATTATAGTGGTAGCATAGCGTTATAAGTACAGATATTTTGCGAACAAACGAGGCCATTGACAAAGTTTTCATAGCTCTTCGTATCGGCCACAGCAACTCTGAACATCGCTATCATTTTTCTAATTTTTACACATGCAAAGTGATGTCGCTATATACGCATGCCTGTATTTTATCGCACGGCTGAAAACAGCCGCCAAAACGTCGGCTATCGGTCCACTTCCAGTTCGAATAAGGCGCCGTTCAAAAACT
>NW_019215147.1:0-24905 GCF_002532875.2 Varroa jacobsoni | reverse complement strand
CGCTTTTTCGGATCCTAACGATGTAGGCTAAATGTCTGTGAAAAGAACGCACATAATTAAAACGCCAAAAAAAGAAAATAAAGAAAAAAAAAAAAAAAAAAAAAAAAAAAAAAAAAAAAAAAAAAAAAAAAAAAAAAAAAAAAAAAAAAAAAAAAAAAAAAAAAAAAAAAAAAAGAAAAACAGGAGAGACAAATAAAACGAATATTAAGTATACCACTTTTCTAAAATTATACAAAACGTATTTAATCTTACTATCATCTTTAATTACAGGAAGAATTTGAAGCTTTCCGATCGGTTTCAAAATAGCAACAATATGGATAAACTGCAGTGTTAGGTAATAAGGTACTGCAAGCCTCTCATGTCGGCTATCACGGCGATCTGGATATTACCGTTATCATGTTTAGCTAATAATAAATAGGAAGCACAAATAGAGAAAAGGCATAACCATCAAGTTGTAACCGCTCGCTACAATCTAACGACAATGTTTCGATTTTAATCTTCTCATTAAGCTGAAGTACAAGTGAGGATATTGCAAAATATAAGTGAGAGGGACGGGCGGGCAATGGTAAGGGCGAATGTTACGTTGCTACTTATATTTATTCGGTTACTAGGCTGTTAATTGAAAGGTCAAAAACAAATACTTTAGTAGTTTTATATATGTATATATATAAAATTAAAAAAAAAAAAAATATATATATATATATATATATATATGAAACATCAATAAAGCCGAAGTGTATCGTTACAGATCAACAACAGAGTTGTTGTTGTTGTTCCACGTCTTAAATCAAGTTTTTAACAATGCAAAAGTGTATGTGAACTGGAGGGGGGGGGGGGGGATGCTCTAGATAGCTTCGACCTCATCTACAATAACCTGGGCATGTTTAACCTCGTCACAATCTTGGGACGCGTCATACTTCATTACCTACAGAGTTGACGAAGTGAACTTGAAGTGCATTGTCGAAGACGCTCGTTCTGCCCCCCTCACATCTAGGTAGATTTTTCGAACTTCGCATTTAACTATTTGATTAGGCTTCACTAATGCTAGGTAGATCACAATGTTCATTCAAATGCATCGTATGTAACCGACTTCGGGTGTGGGGGGAACCTCAGTGGTGTCATCGAGTAGCTGGAGACATTCAGCTGAATTTTGTGTGTCAAAAAAACGGGGCAAAAGAAAGCAAGCTAAATTGCCGCACTTGTTCTATCGGCTGCTTTGTGTACGTATGCAATCAGAAATTTTGGATTTTTTTGAAAGACACTTTTGTTAAACTTTATGGCATTAACTGCACGATCTACAACACCATGATCATATTTATCTCACGTATATTTTTCGCATAAAATCGATTTTCATTGAAACATGTAAGTCGGGCTGCTTTAAACAGAACACATATACAGAAAAAAATTATATAATATATTTGTTATACAGCGATTGCGAATAATTAATTCACTGTAAGCAAACATTACGTCTCGTACCGAGTGGTAAAATATCCGAAAAAGAAGTATAATATCAAATGTACGTAACGTAATCAGACCCGATAATTGGCAAATAAATTATCCAACAACAACCCTTCAGCCTAGAAGTCTGCTTAACTTGATTCCATCTATTTACAATTTTTTTTCAAAAATATATTTGAACCGTTTAGTCTGTGCTGCCATAACAGCGTATTTGATATTTGTGTATCTTTCAGTAAAAAAAAAAAAAAAAAACGTTGATCAAAAGCTGTATTTCACACATAAAATTGGATTATCTTAGTGAAACATGAAAAATTAAAATTTAGCGCTAGCAAACAATAGCGTAATAAGCATAATGTCCTCTAGTGAAAATAAAGGCCAGACTTGACCTGATCATTTCAAGGAGGTTGATACTGAACAGGTGACACAAAGGCTGTGGATGATTATTTCAACGACCGACATTGAATGCATACCATATATTCACAAAATATCTTTCAACTCAGGCTCCTGATCTTGACAGGTAGCGGCAGTTTTCCTTTGTAACCTTTGAGTTGGTCCTAAGAAAGCATACGCCTAGCATGTTTAGTACTGCAACAAACGTGCTAGGCGTATGCTTTCTTACGGGGGGCTTGGGGGGGGGGGACCAGCATGACTTGAATGAAAGGTACCGTTGCATAACCGAGAACTCGATCCACGTAAAAAGAACAGCCTTGCGGTGCAATCTTTCATGTAGCCAAGAAAATGTTCAATGATTGTCCTTCAACATCCTGCAGGCGCAACAAGAATCTGGCTGCAGCTAAAATTAAACTAGGCCCTTGCTACTAACTGACAGAGTAGCGACCTGTATCGCAACGTATGCATACATATAGTGACATCCAAAACAATATACCTTATTAGTTAGGGCATGCAGTGACGAAGCAGCCAGTGACCTTGGCGAGTGCCGCATTTATGATAGTAGCTATTGGTAGAGCCTTTCCCAGATACAGTAGAGAAATCTAAAGAACGGTTTTTCTTAAAGAGATCGAATGGGCTAGTTTAGGGTTCTTTCTTTATGTGTGCTGACAACGTCCATTTTGGAGCTTTCTTACGTGAACACTTAACAAGAGCGTCGAAAACAATCACCCACAATAACTCTATGAAATTGATGTTCTTTCAAATGTGAAACGGTGCGTTCATACAAGAAGTACATTGTAGTGTTACTCAGAGACATTCGTTTTGCTAACATGCTGATTGGAAGCTTAGTTCTTAACAAAGTGTGGAGTTTTTGCTAAAGGCAGTGTTCTCTATCTTTGTAGAGCGAAAAAAAAATAGCATCACACTATATTAGCCAGAAAGTTTCACTCTGTAATTATGTGCAGTCGGAATAAATTCTAAATCTAGTGGCTTTGTTTAAACTAGCCAACGGAAACGAAAAGGCAAATTTAACTAGGCTGTTCTGCTAAGGATAGGTAGATGCTTCCCTCTGTAAGGCATTACATGGAACTGCTATAACTATCAGGTTTTAGGTTATTACGAACGAAATCAGTCTTCAGAGCCGGACTTGTTTCTTCTATTCTTTGTAAAGTCATGACATGAAGGCAATGGAGCTGAGAGCGAGAGACCCATAGATACAGAAGGCTAAGCCAATGACGAACCTGCTTCTAGCCAATAGCAGCTTCTTTGTTGTTGATAAATTAGGCGTTAAAATTTTATTAAGTCCCATCGTTTTAGTTGAGACGGCTGTGTCTACCATGGGACCAAAGGTAAAGGACTATATGATTCAAAATGCTTCCACTCCAACCCGCTACGTATACCAATCTAGAACATTTTGTTGTCACATGTGCGTATGCGTGGTTATTTGTAAGCCACACATCACCATAACACGTTATCACTGAAAGCAGAAAACAACAGGCTCGTACTTGTTGAAATGCCATTTATGACTCGTATACTAGTAATGTTTCTACATTCGTAAATTAAAGTTAAGAATTCGTACATAAGTTTTCAGACCGTATCTTGTTTTAACTATAATAATTTTTTAAGAGTGGCGAAATAGTATGGTATTTGTTCCATTTATTATTAATAGCGATCTGAATAATACAAGTCTCTGTGCATTTACAGGTCCTCACTGTGGTTGAAGATGTATAGATGTATATCGTTCTATCGCAGTAAAAAAATTGTAGATAGTATGATCATACGTTCCTTCGCAAGCAACTTCTACACAAGCAAGCTTACAATCCATGGTGTGGACTAGTAAGGCGTGTTCCGTTTCCGGCCTTCGAGCCTTTTGTGTTTGTTTATCACATCTAGATTGCGCTATATATGTAATCTTAATGTTATACTCTTTTCGATTCTTAAAATGCGTCTATTTTCGATCGGTCAGAGGCTTTCAGCAACAATACGTAGCACATATGTACAATTTGAGACAAACGAACATGTCCATTCACTGTAAGAACATATTGATACTGGAGGTTTTTTTTTTGAGTATAGTGATTTCACGTAGATAGGAGAAGCGTTTTCTAAGAAGAAATATCCGAGGTAAAGGAGTTAATTAAAGGAGCAAACTTCGTTAATCTTGGGCTTGACTATCCCAGTTGATGGAAATGTATAGTCTTATATTTGACTGATGCGTGAGTTAACTAGGATCTCAAAGACATACAAATGGCTAAAGAAGTGCTCTTTCGTCTTAGAAAAACGCTACTCTGTATGGTTCAAGCAGTGATTCAGCGTATATTCTGTTTGTTAACATTATTAATAACGACTTCGTTTTATACACGAGAAAAGAGAACAGTACGTATGCTACGAAAACAAGCGAGGGCTCTGCGCAGCGTGCTCGTTATTGAAACGGGTTCGTGTGTGCCAGATATTCAGATCGTGCCGAATACCGAAAAAAAGCGCCGTATCCTAATCAGCCACCCCTACTTTTAAGGAATCAGAGTGAAAACTGGTTGAAGTAGGTGTATATAGCAATTGCTTTGTTTTCAAGCAACGTACAGTAGATGGGCTTTTGTATACCACGTCATCATCCGCTGTCACATGAGGTAATTGAGAAAATACACGTATGAGTCTGTTATAAGTCCCAATGGATGCTGCGAATTTGTCTTGGTAAAATATTCACTCACCTTCTATACATCCCGATGTATCAATGATTTTGGTCGCAATTTAAGCGGAGCATCGAAAATGCTGTTTTGTACCGCCAAGTACATCCGTCTGCGGAGCACGAGTTGGAAGGAAAATTTTGGCTGCGAACTGCTGCGCACTGCTAGAAAGGTGGGCCTTTTCGGTGCTATTTAATGCTTGGTCATCCTCCTTAACAGGGTATATTTAAGAAGCTTAACAGTGCCTGATCATTTGTATATACTGTAGTAGTAGTAGTATGGAAATACAGTCTAAGAAGATTTTGAAGAAGTATGTTGATCACCCGATCCGGAAAAGGTCGAAAAAATTTAAGCGGAAAATGATAAACAAAAGTACTTACACTTATGTTGTAACCTGAATAGACCAGGGCGGAGGAGAGCATCACACACGTACACGCCCGTATTATGTTGATTGGCATATGGCCCGCAACAAGCCAACTGTCTGTTACCAATTTTTCCTGGCCTATAAAAATTCTATACGTAAGTTTTTCTTTTTTAGGAGGAAAATACGGTGCCACAATATACAGAATGCTATAATTTCTACATAAGATACATGTCTTCAATAAGATTTCATCTACACATAATAGGCAAAAAGCTGGTTGTCCATCTACCTCCAAAGCTGCATGATTTTTCTGTGGCTTTTAAATTAGTCAGAAGATGCAGTTCTGCCCCTAGAGATCAGCCTTTTGGGTGCAGCTTGAAATTGATCATAATTTTCGTCTGATAATTTCATAGGGTGCTTACACCATCAGACGAATAGGTAGCATGAATGACGGACGTTGACGTAAGCATCTCAATATTGTTTAACTTGAAACTTATTTTGGCGATATGTTACCATTAATGATCTAAAGAGTAATATATAGAGCCACTTAAGACATTGTGTGATTATTACTTATAAATAACAAGTAAATTGATGCAGAGGAAGTAGCACAGTATTTAAATGATGGTTTCACAATTTTCTGAATTATGAAAAGTAAATTTCGACGTTGTCTAATATAGCTATACATGCTCCATATTTTTTTCTGATTGCTTTATCTATGTACGTGCTTTTTTTTGCACTGCTTACACATAATCTGTCTTTCTGATGTAAACAGCTTCAAATGTCTTCACTTCGTTATATCGGCTTCCCTGAGAGTTTTACTGCTCATTACAAGAAAATATCATCAGCAGTTAGGAACTACTGCGCTTGTACTAAGTGGTCAGCAATCGTATGATCCATATTGTACTTAGAAAAAGCTGATCCCAGCTTAAGGTAACGCGATTAGGTCTACTAGGTCTTAGCTTACGAGATGATATACGGCACCAACTGGCGCTATGAGTAGCAGTGACATCTTCCTCCTTTACTGTGATGGTTGTCTTCATTGGGCAATACTCATTCCTTAGGTGACCTTCTTCAGCACACCTTACACCTACCGGCGTTAGGGTCATTATGCTTTTTCCCACTCATTGTTAATATGATCAGAGCCGTGTGTATCTAACGATGGTCTCATTATTCGAATTAGTCCTTGACATATGTTCAATGCAGTCATATTTTAGAAGATCAGTAAAAAGATAAAAAAAATTTAACGACATCTGTTTGTTACTAGCTGGCTTTACTATCTACAATATATATATATATATATATATAATTTAAAAAGTTTATAAAAAGGAATCCTTCATATCTTAAAAGTACGTGAACGCCAAAAATATAGGTAAAAAAAAAAAGGCACAGATTTGAACATCATCAGAATGCATTTCCGTTATACTATGACTGACACACGGAACAGCTGTTATAACAGCGTGTAAATTTTCGAAAAAATAATAATAAAAGCAGCGTCATATTATACCGAACAATTCACGCTGTAATTATTGTATCATAGCAGTGTACCCGTTAGTATTTACAATGAAATTACTTTCACCTTTCTAGTATGATGATCAAACTTGCATCCAACTTATACGCTTGAAATAGTTTCTTTGTAAGTTCGTTCCTGAACTGAGTGATCGAATCCTGCTAGAAGAAACTGCGGACAGTGCAAAGTAGGCGGCAAACGAACGTCGATTTACTAGATTTGTTAGCAATGAAAAGCATGTGACATACTATAGTCTAACGTTTAGAGACGATAAAAACGGGGTTAAATAAAAAAAAAAGACAGAATCTGATTTTTTGACGTCTTGATAGTAAGCAGGGAAACGCACACGGTGTATAATCATTTATCAACGGAGGATAATCTGTTTAAAGCGTGAGGACCATTTATAAATATCTATTAAATACTATAGTATAAATACGTACTATAGTTCTGAACGATTTAAGCCCTACGAGATATTCTCAGAGTACTACACACATCGGAACAATATACCGGTATATAGCAATGACTTATAAACAAGAAGGGAAAACAGCCATTTCTCTGAATTGCTCTAGGGACACAATAATACTTTATCTACCTGCAATTTCAATGCCCCTTCATTATTTACTCCAAGCATTTGACAGTCTGAGACAACAAAGGTTCCAAGCCAAGCCCTACTAAACGCAACATGTTGCCTATAGATGATCGATTTTTTTGGGCGAAGATCACAATCCGAATCGTGTCTCGTCGATATTTCGAAATGTACTGAAAGTTTCAACAACCTCTTCCATGCACTATAAGAGCCTGTATATGATCGATGGTCACGGTGATCTCGACGCGAAAAAATGCCATGATGTCGTCCGTTTATATGGTTGTTAGACAAATGCCACCCGTCGATACCTTAAGCTAATATTAATTATAAAAAGTTGTTAACACGCAAAATCCATAAGTCAATCAGTGAGGTATTCTGATGTTCATTTGGCTTTTATACGGTCCAAACAACTATTTGCTATTTTCTAAAAAAGTATCACTTAAACGAGTTGATCGTGTAGAGAAAAGACGTTTTAACATGTGCACGGAGAAACAGTTAATTGCGTCAAAGGTTTCCTGTCAAATATTTGCCAGTCTTGACGACCGTGGCCCCCCGAAGACCTAACTGAATAGATGAGAACAATCTAGCGGTTCCGAAGCGATCAGCCTTGAGTCGAGAGACTCTCTTGTAATAAAAGAAAAAGTAATGAAGAAAACGATAGTAATAGAACAGCTAGTGTTAACGGATAGGTTGACTATACCAATTAATGGAACAGCAAAAATTGACGCATCTATAGATTGAACCAAGTAATAGCAATGTCCAGTTTAACCGAGCATTCACGCTTCCGGGAATCAACCGAACGTCGAACGCAATAACCTATTTAGCTTCTACGACCCATTGAAGAGCTTGATTTAAAAAATGAACGCAGCTTGTCTTTCTTATACCCTTCATTGACGATCGTCCCGTAGATTATTTCTGGCGCATTTGTTACGTCAGCAGCTCGAGCAGGTTCAAAATGGCGTACGCAGACAATTCCATCCCTCTACGAGTTACATGAACTAATTTGATTTGGTGCTTCATTATTTCTTGAGCTGTGCTAACTTAGAAGTACTCTCTCATTTTTCCACAATACATTGGCGTATTTTGCGAAAAAAACTGCCGAAAATCATATTTTTATCATAGAACCTGATACTTCTGATACAAAGTATGCCAACGCCGATATTTAAAGAAGCGTACATGTGTTTCGTAACGCATTTATGATAGATATTTGGTGGCTTTATATATCCGTGCTAAAATACCTTCATATAAAATAGGTGCATATAAATTGTAATAGCATATATCCATACGCTATTACACTTTTTGTGACACATGAATCTCATATGTACGACGCGTCCAGAACGAATGTGTGAGCATTTGAGCGTATTCTGATCTGCCTCTCGAATCGGCGAAGGACACGACTGGGGAACCTCTTTCAAAATTATCATTGTAGTATATTCAGCCGTGACGATCACCCGACCGTCGACAGGTATATACATACACACGTACAATGATATCCATGTACGTGTGTCGCGTATACATGAGTACAAGTTGTGGGTTCCCCGGATTGTGGCTCCCTCCGTCTGTCCATCTGTTCTCCTGTCCGTGCATGCTTAGGTACGAGCTGGCTCTATCCTCGTATGAATGCTTGAATGGCGTTTGCCAAGCTGCAAAATGAGGAAATTCTACCGAGGGAGCGCGAGAAGTCTTCGTCCAGAGGAGATATTCTAAGCGAATTCAAAACCTCTTATTCAAGCCCCCAAACAATCTAGTATCCCATCGGCTCCCCCTATTTTCTTCAGCCAGCGTTTATTTCGTGATACAGTTATTTCTAAAAATGCTTGTTGATTTGATTCATGCGTATTCTGTACGTGTAGATTGCACATGTGCATCAGCGACTATGACAAAATACAACGATTATAAAGGGCGGCCGCGTAAAAAATGCCAATGGAGAGCTAGAAAAAAAGTGAGGTAAACGAAGAAGCAATAGAAGTCGTACGATGAATGGGTTTGAATATCGTACATTCAAAGATATCTGAAGACTCCGGTTGTCGTTATTGTCACCGTCGGCAACAACGACGACATGTCCCTGATGTTCTCACTGGCTTCCGACGCGGCTATCTAGGACAGCAATCATTTTTTTATTCGCAAATGGGAGTATAAAAGGCTTTTGAAGCTGCAGGCCAAAGGTTGGCTGCACGAAACGTTTGAGTAAATAAAACACACACACACACACAAATGCAAAATCTTTGTATAAACGTATGTGCGGTGAAGCCCGCGTAGCCAACTGCGCGGTGGGACGCGTGTAACTTTAACCTGGAGATTTTGTATTGTGACAACGCTTCGGCAAAGTTTGACAAGACGAACAAGCTAAGCAGAAAAGATGCAGCCAAGTACGTGCACACACGATTTGTCTCACCTACCTCCTTTAAGGTCCACATACACTCCTGTCACAGTACCTATATGTACATATTTTTATTTGATATCATCGACTCTTGTACTGTGTATCTAATAACACTCTTTGTTTATTTTTATAGACAGAGGTGGCCGAGCAGTAAAAAAGCATTGATGTGTTTTAAACAAAACTGACCAGTTGCATAATGTACATGTTCATACGGAATGCATTGCTGTGACGAAATTATGCTGCGTTATATTGTTTCATATACCTTGGCCTCTTTATATAGTTGCATATAGAACATAACAAACCCGGCTGGTACAGACAGAGTTATGCATTAAGAATAAGATGAAATAACGCGCCAAAAAGCAATTTTGGTTGAGGCATACAAGTTGTTTTACGCCACGTGCGTGGCTAGAGGGCGCTGTGATCGGTTCATAGAAATAGGTAAATTCTCCATGTGCAATGAACGAACACAGTGGCAACCGGTATGGCTGTCGAATGACGAGAAATTGATAGAATGGAAAGTGTACTGTCGATTAATCTGTCACATTGTTCCGTAGAGGTTTTGTTAGGATACTGGCGCTTTTTTGCTATATATATATATATATATATATATATATATATATATAAGTAAGCAGTAAGTTAAGAAATTGGAACAAGCAAATGTAGCTACCTATACAGAAGTGTCCCCTCTCAGCCTCATATTTGTAGCCTTGTGGAGGTAATGAATCAGCTATAATGTAAAGGTCAGATACTCCCTCATAACAATGTGACGCCAAGTCTTTCGATACTTAGCGAAACTGAAGCACCTGCTATGCCCACAGTCGGCGGGTTAGCTGATAACAGAAAAAATTACAAAAATTCATTTAGATCTCTGCATAAAGAGGGACGACTGCTTGAATTACTAAGTCTCTACTTGCAACAAATTCGCCTTTTCCATGTCTAAACCAATGCAAATGCTGTTTATTAAGATCTCATTGCTGATAATCAGATAGATAAGAACTCGGAACGATGAATATAGATAGGCAAAAAAAATTGTACGCTTTTCTTTTAGCTGCCATATAGTCTGAGCCTATAAATTTTCACAAAACAGGACGCTAATATATCAAGTCATTCTTTAAAATAACGCGGCTTTCAGGCAATGACATTTGAATAAACATGTCAGTAATACGTGCAATAATTTACGATATATATATTTTTATTTTTTCTTTAAAGATCGAGCCTTGTAAACGTACTATCAATTATTGCTGCTGCCGCCGCAGGGCCTATTTCATATTGGCGCCCTTTGTCTACGGCATTATCCTGATCTTCTGTGGCTGCTTCGTTCGCTTCAGTGGCTTCGGTCTAGGGTGAGCGGCCATCACGCACCTTTTGCCCGTTTGTGGAGGCGTCTCTTACCGAAACGGCGTCACCTAATGACGTTCTGGATGTCACGTACTGAAAGTGAGTCACGCCACATATTTCTCATTCAGTGCCTTCTCGCCCATCCAACAAATCCCGCTTCAAGGACACAGAGCAAGAGCTTGGGCTGCGGTGTCTTCCCGAACAGTTTTTCCTACTGTTTCCTATAAAAAGGCAATTTTTTTCAAGGGCGAGCAACACAGGTTTTGAAATTTATTATCAGAGCTGTTGACAATGGTTTAGTGTCTCTCTAAATCTAGATGACAAAAAATATATATGTATATATTGAAGTTTATTAAACCTTGTTAAAGGATCTACAATACATTCTAGTCGACAAAAGGCTGTAAGGGCAAAAGCCCGTGCCAGACTTGGTTGGTAATAGTCAAACAACCGTCAGACATGCTATTGTAAGCAATAGTCAGAGAAGTAAGGTATGTGTGTATAAATACACTACATCGTATTTTTTAATTTCCATTTTTTACTTATCTGCTTGATATAGGAAGTCCGGATATTGCGCAAGTCATATTTTTTAAAAGAAATTATTAAAGTAAGTAGCAAATATTTCTTTTAAGGTATCAACGTGTGTCGCTGCCTTAATTTTTTCGCTTCATAACTTAATTTTTTTCTTATAGCATAACTTTCCGTAATGACTCTAGTCACATTACAATCGTTCAAACGCGCAAACACTTTTAAATCGCTCATCCCCAAATTCTAGACGTTCTTCGCTTGTACCGGGCGATGGTTAAGGGCGAGAATAAATTTAAAACTCCAGCGAGGTAGGGATCTTAGCATAATTTTTGGGACACCACACGTTAGAATGGGTCGACAGCAGCTAAGGTGAACACAGGCACAGTCAGGAACGGCAGGCGATTTAGTTGCAATAAAGTGAATCGGGGGCATCGCAGATAGAAACGGTAGAGGAAGAAAAACGAAGAAGTTATCATGACCTCGGTGCGAGGAAGAGTCGCTGTAGCCGGGAGATGTAATGATCTCTGGTGCTAGGACTTGCACTGCGAAACGGACGTGCCTTACCGAGCTGCCAGACTCGACAAACAGACGCTTTCTGAAAAGTACTCTCCGCTGATTCGAATCGCCTTTCAAATACAGCTTTCCTATCTCCTTCATCCTCCACCTACTCAAGCGAGCGTTTTTTTTTTTCGTACAGAAGAACCGGGACGGCAGAACTCTCTGAATTTCTTACCATCTATTACGCCGTCGCACGGCTGGTATTCAATGATGCAATTTATCGACAAAATAAGGTTAACTTTTACTCGACGCGATAGCTATCATAGATTTATATATCTTTATCGAGACAGATCTCATAAGTGCTTGTGTTTCTGGTCTAACATACATTGGCAGGAAAGCTTGCTTACGGTGTTACCAGTATATTGGCTACAATCGATAGATTCTGTAACCTATTATGCTAAAAACGTTCCATAAGGACTTCCCGAAATTTCCTTGTACTTCTATCATTAGAAGTCCTTATACGCTAGCATTGACGACAGGTTAAAAGCAAACGGAGGGGCCCTTAAAAGATCATAAGAAACATCAATTCGAATAGAATTCTGGGAATTTTCTTGCTAAGAATCCGTTAATGACGATAAAAGCAGATATTCTATATGTTGGCAGGCTGCACAAATATGTTGTTATGTGCTTCAAATGCGTTAAATAACTTTTCATGTCGTTGGTCGAAGCTGTCATCAGAATCCGTTTAAGTTCAGTATGCATTATGAAAAAGTTAGTTAACATAAGTTGACCCTTACTCGAGGACTTATTTACAACGGATAAAGGTACCTGCCGAACTTTAGCGGAGCAGAAAATAGGGACGTACGCATGTGTTTTATACAGTTAGCATATACGTTTAACCCACAAAGAACATGGTAACTCTTATGTTAACATTTGCCCAATCAACCTTACAAGGTTTTAGTAGACAGATTTTCAAAAAGCCAATATCCAGGCAGGCCATGCTTTTGAAGAACTAGCTGCTATGTAATATAGCTTAGTTTTTTTTTTACATCTTTCATCTCAATATAAAGATGATCCTATTTGATGTAGTCCGACCCGCTCCATATCTGATAAGTTTTTCGTCTAGTGTGAATAGTCTCAAAGGCTGATAGCTAACCGTGTTTTCCACTTAAAACCCAGCTGTTACGTAATGTACTACTTACAGTGAATACGAAGTGACTATCTGTACTATGTAGATATGTATAAATCGCGCCATGGTTCAATTCAAAAATACGATTAGTTCGACGAGAACGTGAATAATTACGAAAACTGCAACTAATAACAATAACGAAATAATAGTAATAATTACGAAAGTAATAATAATAATCTTATGTATGTCATTTACCCTGATCATATTAAGCAACTTTTCCAAAAAATAATTTTTTTTTGTTTAAGTACGGACTACCTGTTTTCTTGTGCTAGGTGATTCGTGGTTATAGTATTGTGCCGTTTGTATCGTAAATCAAACAAGATCGATAGATACCATATATTATGTATTATCATTTTAGTATTTATTATATACGTGTATATATATAACGTTACCTACAAATGTTTCAGTTGTTTTCATTGCTGCTCATCATTGCGCAACTGATACGTTACGGATTAAGCTTCGGCTGCAGCTAGCACATGGAGAAAGCTCTTTAAAGCCGCTATATTTACACCATTGCTCGAAGGTGTCGAGACACTTATGGCATAGCTACCTCGGATTATTTCGAAATGGGACAACTATTTTTTTTTTCGTTACATTTGAAAACCGTTGAAGCCATCCGGAATAACCTGTTCTTAAGGCGGACAGGATAATAGAGTATTACTACTTCTTCAATCGTTTCGCCCGAAAGTTGTTTGCAGCTACCTAAAGTTTATTTGTAAAGATATTGAACAATAACTGCTACAATTACTTTTCCTAACTAAAGAAAATGCACTAAGCTGTTGTATCATAATCGACGCTAATCAG
Organism: Varroa jacobsoni; assembly: GCF_002532875.2. NCBI lineage: Eukaryota > Metazoa > Arthropoda > Arachnida > Mesostigmata > Varroidae > Varroa > Varroa jacobsoni. Next base: position 11,188 of record NW_019215147.1, on the reverse strand, counting down.
GGGCGGCTGATGTTTGCCACTTTTAGTCAAAAAAAAAAAATTGTATATCTGAGGAAGACAAAAACAATGGAGAGTCAAGGACGTATTCGTGCGCGAAAGAATATTATCTCCGAAATGCCTGTCTGCACAGAAATCTAGTCGATTTCGAATCGACTGCCAGTGCCTATCCTTACTGATATTTTGTCCGCTATGACAGAAATCAGCTTTAAATTAGCCATGGGTTAATTAACCTCTGGTTACTAACTCCAACGTTCTTCCTATAAGTTTGTACGACACGGCTCATTATGGTTGACCGTCGAGGCAGCTCGCGACTCTGGTCACTTATTGGGTGGAGTGTAGACATTGCCAGGATGTACAGCTCAAAGGCGAAAGATTAGAGCCATAAGAAAAAGCTATATTAATTTCATTCGACTGTGCATCTGTTGTTTTTGAATATTAGAGAACTGCCAAAAGTGCTTCTGGCCAGTCTTTTGGACATTCTCGAGACACTTCTTTTTTTCGTCATTTTGAGATCCTTCTATTTACAGACTTTATCTGCGGGAGCGCGATCTATATTGACTTAAGAATATTCCACGATGTATTAAAATACCTCTATAAAGTGCCAGATAGAAAAAGACCACGTTTAAATCAAATACACCTTTATAAAGTCAAAAAGAAAGCTACATTTTTACCGCATCGTTGTCTCTTCATTATGTTAGGCTGTTTCAAGCGAATCCGACAGGTTCCGAAAATAACATTTAAACTACGTGACCTTAGGAGACAAAATTTGGCCACTAATCACATCAGGCTTCTAGAAACTTGGAAGCGGAAATCAGTTGGGTTTATTCCGGGAGAAGTAAGTTCAGAAGGCAAACATAGTCTCAAAAACCAACGCTCAGTCGTCAAGTTTTTGCCCCTCGGTACTATTGAAGTTCATGGAAATTTGGTGAAGACAGTAAGCGAAGACGCAGTACGTGAGTGGTGTAAACATTCCGAGAACGGAAATTGTAGTGAAAGGAAAAGACCAGGTGTCAAGGCCCGAAGGATAAGAACGCTATGGAGACTTTTCACGAAAGTAAAGCTTGGAATCAAAGTTCTCTATCGGGCCAAACTGGCATTCTACATGCAACATGCTACAGAATTATAGCCGAAACACTGAAAATGTATAAACCGACTTAAGAAATGGGTCTTCCATAAATTCACTACAGGCCAGCTACAAATGCGTCTGGTGTTCTTCCTATGCTATCTGTGAAACTTGAATCAACGAAAAACCTATCTAGAGAGTACGGTCGCCGTAGACGAGGTGTAATTTATCTTCTAGCGCTAGCCACAAAGAAGCTAGGCTAGAGAATGGTGTTGCCTTGGAGAAAAATCGAGTTCTGTGACACTGTCGATTAGGTTCCAGCGCAAGATGATGGTAATACTTACATTGGCACCATAGGCATTTGCTATTGTGAGATACTCGCTGAAAGTGAAACAGTGAACGCAGCCCGTTATCTTAAACTCCCTAAGCGACTTATGGACGGTTGGCACAGCAATCGAAAGTATGTCATCTGTTTATTTGATAAAAATGCCAGACCTTATCGCCCTGTCTCAATTATTACTGTTTGAAATGATATAACGTTCGCTTAATTCCCCGACCGCAGTCTTTGTGATTACGCGGCTCTAACAAGGGTAGCCATCGAGCAAATATAACGCACTATCTATTCACTTCAAAAAGCCGTAAATAGACAAAATGCATGTCAGAACAGAAATGGCAGGGTTGCGCCTGTCCAGAAATAAGGACAACGCTGGGACAACTGTGTGTAAATATGAGGGGGAGTACCTCTAGCGTATAGTAAAAGTTATCATTCAGCAAAACGACGCTGTTACCAGCACAATTCTGTTGCCTCGTCAGTGGCTAATTTCAAAGTGAATATTTTGCGCCATTATCTCAACGTGGAGAAAGAACTTTGAAAACCCCTTTTTCTAAAATGGTTCCTCTAATTGAACTTTTATCTGCGAAGGTAAAAGTATCGCGATCGGTATGAGTCCTGCCATACGGCTTTTGTGCAGAAAATAAAGAGATAATGGCGACTTGCGATGAAAGAAACTAGTTCAAAGGCACTAATTAAGATCAAATATGAGCACCAGGGTCATTTTGAGGCGACACATTTGATTATAGAGATGCATTGACTTGGTGTTATTCTCTCTAACACAATAGATAGTCCTCGCTAACTTTTCTGGTACCAAAGAAAAAAAAAAATAGTAGTTTTCATTTATCGCGTACCAAAAGGATTCGGCGTACATAAAAAAAAACGATCATTTACACACGCGGGCCGACATACGGACACACGCTGCAAAAAGTGCCAGTATATTTCTGTGTTGAGTGTCTGCATTCTTATCGAAGATCCGCACATTTCTCATTAAAGTTTTTTTGTGACCCCGCAACCTGCTTGGGCCGTTGCAGGGCGACTGGAGGGCTATAGGGGTGCCTTGTCGGCTTTGAATTCATGCAACCTTCACAGTGGAATACCCCAGCAGGAATATGTCGCATCATTTGTTCTCGGCAACGGCGCAGCTTCAGCAGGAGTTGGTCTAGAACGTGACAGGCAGGCGAGATGAGTGAACTTCCAATCAATGCGTCCTGTTCTAAATGCTATTGTAGTCTGAACTTTATTCTTGGGGGTAAGGGGAACCGATTCTTCTTTCCGCTCGTTGGCTACTTTTAGTAATAAAGCCTTGAATCCAAATTCTATTATTGTATTACGCCCCGTCATCTTAATTATGCTGTATGAGCGATGACTGGACAGTGTTGCGTCGTAGCAAGCTTTAACTTCAAATATAAAAGAATGCAAAGGTACAGATGATCGCTCAAAAGGGTAGATTCGAAAAGCAGAGAGACCAATTAGTAGATAATTATGACGGTTAGTCACTGCTACCATCTCAAGTACTATTCGACGTTCGTGCATCAATGGCAACCATTGGTCATCTCCACGTCCGGAAGATTCACGGCACGCTGAGTTCGAGCTGTGGTCTGAGTTAACTTTTACTTATGTAACAATGACAGTTATAGCCGTTGTAGCTTTTCAATTTTTGTTCTACAAACATCTGCGAAAAATTGCATCTATGTATGTGCGTGCCGTATGGGGCCTTTACTGTCTTTACAATGATTTGAAATCTACGATAGGTGGTAAAAAAAATTGAAATATTAACCGTACATATATATGCGTCAGTGTTCGGCTCCTGAAGACACTGTTGCATATATTACGTATATCTAGTTTCGTGTCACTAAAAGCCCTAATTCATGAAACGGTGAAGCGTTACGGAACTCACTTGGTGAATACAGGTACTTAGGTTAGATAAGTGTGACGCCTCTGAGTCGCGGTGTCGCACTATGGTATTTCCTTGCCTTATTAAACTGTATTTATAATTTTTCTTGAGAAAATTTAGCCAGATCTTGGAGATGAAAGAAATATTAGGACAAAACTGCTAACATCATTCTTTCGGTTAGTTTATAGTAACATTGTGAGGTTTTGTAATGTTTATTATTAGGCGATCGACAGTTCAGTATTTACGTTTACTTATAACAACCCCTTATCAGCTTTATAAAGAGTAACATAATAGGGGGGATATAATGATGTGCCTGGATGAAGAATAAAGTTAGAATAAAAAACATAGCAATTATAGAGCGGATGATAAAAAGGTAATTGTAGATGGCAATTTTTGCTCTTAAACTTCTGCGTTATTTCACGATAGGCGAAAATAACAATATGACTCTTTAAGCATGTTACCTGACAAAGCAACACAACGGTGAGGGCCTTGCAGGCCCCTTAAGAACAAGTCGTTTTGCTGTTGGTGTAACCAAGCCTGACATTCTCTGTAAGGCTCTCTTCATCTCTCCACCGTAACATAATGCATTGTCATATTTACCTATGCTGATTTTTCCAATTCTGTTACACGCCGACGCTGGCCGCATGACAGATTTCCAGAACATCCGTAAAGCTACAAGAAGCATCCCACACATGCTATACGGAATAAAGCTGATATGCTTTTCATCTAAGATCTCCAGATTCTGCGGGTCGAGTGCTCAGCTCCCAATACGGAGCAAAAACGAAGTCAAAATTTCTTCTTCGACGCAGTCAACGCTTCAAAGTGATGGGATCAGTCAAACTATTTCAACTATGATTAGCTAAATAAGCAGAAAAGTGCTCTTACATATCGAGATATACGTAAAAATATGGCGCACTCATGTATATACTTAGTGTGTTTGTCTATATGTGTGCTTAGGCACACATATGTAGCTTGCCCAGCCATACATATTTAATAATATTGTGATATTTGATTTGTTTTATTCAAAAATAATAATGTTTGTAACTACTCACCATGAAAAGCTTATCACTAATGGCAACTGTGAGAGACTGCACGACCAAAAACGTCGCGACGACGAAATTGAGGACCTTCGTAGTTTCACCAGATGGACTCGTTGCTAAGTGATAAAGTCTTTTAATGACGGAATACTTTTCCTTTCCGAACACCCAGCATTGGTTTAAGAATTTCTATTTTTAAGAAATTTCAGAAAATACTATCTGATATTAAAAGGAAAAAACTAAATTAAAGCAGAGCGTATATTGTGGACAATTAGTGGAGTCTGGACCTTACAAGGTTACACTAACCTCATTAATGGTTCATTTGTAGAAAGATCTAACGTCGTGTGAAGAAAAATATAATGTGCGGCATCGGTTCAGCCAGCGAAGAGAAAACACCTGAGAACTTTTTGACCTAGCTGTTTTGATCTTTCTCTGGATTCTCTACCACTTCGATGGTTATTGCAATGATACACATGACTGCACCTTTTTTTCGCTACTCTATTCTACCATGTATATCTGACCCAACATCTTACGTTTCGTTGTTGTGACGTTAAATTATTATAAAGCCATGAGATTAAAGCTGCGCCACAGAATTACTCAGTTCTGCGTATTCCCTCCTTTACGAGACTCTAAAATTGGACGCGTGAAGGTCAGGTGATTGATAAAATTCTAACACACTTTGGTGAATCAGCGCATTGTTTTATTAGATCAGGTTCACAGGACGACAAGGAGATTCCAGGCGCAGATACGTTCATCCTATTCTTATACAACAGTGCTCTGCGATATCGTCCTGTGGGATTCACTCAAAGAAATCAGAAAACTAGCATTTGATCGAGGCTTAACGTTTGCTGAAATCGCCTATATTGGCTGAATTGAGTTATCGGTGACAAAGTTTCAGACGACATATTCTAATCTAGCTTCGGCTACAAAAACGGCAAAAATTCAATGATGCATTCAATTTTATTTAGGGATCGTGGTACTTGTCGCCTCGTTCATGACAGCAGTGACAAAAAGCATATCACTACGTAAGCTGGAATATTCAGCAGAACTATCCAATATATGCAACGAAGCCGGCTTTTGAACCCTATCGCGGTCGTTAAAGCAAATACATTGACTAGACGACTATATAAAACGTGCATAAAAGATAGAGCTTTCGATTTTGCGTTGAGATACGACGCACCCGCATATGCACTGTTTACCGTTAGCAAAACCTTAAAATCTGCCTCGTGTACGGCGATTCAACTGTGGAATCTTGCCATACTTTGATCAATAAACGAGTCGACCTCGATGTCATCTTGTACCTGATGACACGAATTTTACCTTTGTTTGAAAAAGGGAACAATACGTAAAATCTTTAGGAAACGGCAAAATTTTTACTTTCAGCTAGACATTCATTTACGATATAGCCGTTGGCTTGAGCACGCTGAGTGGTGGATTCTGTCAACGGCGATACGTCACCAAAGGGTTAATTAAACATGTACACTATATGCTGCTGTAGTATGGAGATTAAATGGTAAACTAATTGCCTGACGATCCAGCTAGTAGAGGGACATATTCTGCCAACGAAAGAGCTATTGATGGCGTGCCTCGTCGGAACTTTCGATGCTTCGCCTATCGCAAATTCTGTAAACGGAACAATCGCAATCAGTAAACAGGTTTTGACTCTACCGATCACTTGATCTATTAATCAGCCTATTAAGTTATCATGGTTAGAACGATCAGTTTCGTTATATTTTATTGTAACTTTTATTATGTAAGTTATTGTTTCAGCTGTTTACGTATGCTTATGTGAACATGGAACGAAATATTAACGTTTGCCAAATAGCCATTTGTTGCTGATGACGGACTCGCGGGAAGGCAGCGTAAACGTCACCCGTAAATCGACTTAATAGAATAGCTAAAAGCGTGCCAACTACTATTTAATATCTTATTGGAGAGTTTGTCGTTTCCCAAAGAGAACTAACCGCTTAGTAAAGGAGAGCTGCCTGCAGAAATTAAGTAAAAACTAACATAACCTCAAGCACTCTGACAACAGTTCTCCTCCATATGCTACACCGTTTTATTCATCTTTGTTAGATATTAGAACGACATAACTATAAGCTCTCAAACAATGACGGTACTACACATTTTAATTGTGACCAATCGAGCTCATAGACGTTGGGAAATTTAGAGAACACGAAATAAAACCGGCTGTGTCATATCGCATATTAATAATTTCCTAACAGAACTAAATCAGTAATAATTAATAGTTACAGTCAAATACGTCACAGTTTAGCAAAGACGTACACAATACAAAGAGTACGAATACAAAAGACCGAAAATTTTTCCCTAAGCGGTTAAGCCTAACTAAACTCACCAGCGAACTTTGCATCGGTCGCGTTTTGCCGTTGATTTATGAACTTATTTAACCTACTGATATTGTACCCAGCCTAACCTAAAGCATACCTCTAATACATACAAACAGTTGATCCAACCTATATTTTTGAAAATTGCTTTTTTCACACGGTAACCTCCTCTTGTAACGTCGAGGCATTTTTATAATGCGTTATGACACCCTTTTCATTTTGTCATCGCATTTAATTGATTTTTATATCAAGGTCTCTTATCGGCTAAAATCGTTCAAATGAAACGAGCATAATTTCGCTCTTAAAGGACAAAGTTTTAAAACTACCCTTTTGCCTATGTCGTAAAACAAAGGAGAGAACATGTCAATACAAACCTTTCCGAAATCGTCAACAGTGATCAAACCAATCGTCAAAAAAAGGCCACGCTCGCTCAAACTAGAAGAACCTTCTATGGGAGGAACGAGGTGCAAAAAAGTATATTTTGATTTCTGTTATCATACCTAACATCGTAATCAATCGCTCGTTTGGGAGAATCGACAGTAGGACACGCTTCGCCGTTGATCGCATTCTAGGTCACAGAAGCAATCACAGTCACACAAATTTAACCTTAAAGAATATGTACACTAAAACCATAGCCCCGCCCCCTTCATTTAGACCTGTAGCTAACGCATGGCCAATTTTTATTCTGTCGTACACCATTGTCCCACCTGAACGCACAGCCTGTTTGTGTCTCGTCTTTTTCAACGGTGCGCTGCGGGCAACTTTTTTTTCATTGGTAGTAGCCATGCGAGTTGTTTCTAAAACATTCCACATGAACTTCTATCAGTCCTGGACCCAGTTTGTAACAAACACTTATTGCCTCGCTATACTGCTATACTGTGCATGCTCTATACTTATCCCGTGATAGCAACTTGTGTTTCGTCTGAAGTGCTAAAGTGTAGTCACCTTGTCTACGATTCGCAGCTTACAAACTTTCGTTTCTAAAATGATTGCATTGGCCTGTTACTGCTGAAAACCTCCTTGGCTTATGTTTTGGATAGTCTGAAATCAGAAATCGTAGGGGCGCACAAAGATGCGGGCCCCTGAGTCGCTGCGCCATCTGTCCAACTGCTGCTGTTGTCTATCCTCCATATATGAGTTACCTATTTAATCTGATCAAACCAACTGCTCAGGGCCAGGGTCAACTGATTGTCGCTTCAGAAACAGAATACGGAATGTATCCTCTAACAAGATCTTCAACCTATCTTCGGAACTGAGTGAGGCAAGATCTAGCAGTAAAGGTCCATCGATTCACGTAAAAACTCAGTTAAAAACCGAAATGTATTCAGTTGAACGTTTTATGTTTTAAAGTCGATTTTTGGAATTATAGCATATCTATGGCAGTTTATTACTGGGACACTGTCGTATTATAAGGAACAGAAGAAAAAATAGAGAAGCATTGCTTTGAAGGTATAACGGTTTAGATGTCTCCTACTATGTGTAATGAAAATGGTGCACTTAAGGCATAAAGCTAATTAAAACCATCATTCGGGTAACTTTCCTGTCTAGAAACGAAATAAACACATATAATAAAAGCAAACAGTCAACGAAAACGTTTTCTTTATCCCGACGGCTTAATGGTGTTGTATAGCTGCGGAATCGTATATGAAAAAAGTCTCAAGAGAATCATATAGCAGTGTAATGGTAAACAACAGTGACTACCACAGCTCTTTTTACTCAATGTCCGTATGAGCGATAATTCCAGTTGCTCCAAACGTATCCAGCTTTCCTGGGTTAATCGAAGAAACTGTTTTTGCTACAAAAGTGTGTAGTACAACAAGACTGTCGCCGTGGCTCTCAAAGGGTTGTATGTATCCGAAAATAGAAAATTTGAAGGGTATGCTTCGAATCGAGAAATCCTTAGGCTCCCAAAACTATAAATTTCGATTTTAGTAGCCTGATCTTTGTCATCCTGGCTTCGGTTGTAACACCTTTAAATGCGTTTATATAAGAATCAAGAAGGTTTTTATGCGCAAGAGCTATAATTAACCTATTTTTCATCCACACGATTTTTACCTTTGTGGACCCGATTTCCCAGCCTGGCAATATTCTTCATAATATTGTCAGAGCGCACCCTGGTGGCGATTAAAATCAATATACCTGAAAGCTTCGAACACATCTGAGGTCGAGTCTGTTTTTATTCATTGACTATGACTTTATAAGTTGTCCACTTTGATGGTCACGTTTTGAGTGGCTCACAACATGTACTGCCTTCAAATTGTAGCAATAAAAATAACGTATTAAGTGGCATATGAATAATAAAAAAAAACAATAAATAGAAAAATAATATATTTCGTATCGGTCTACATTTTTAGCCACGTTATATGCTTCAGCGTTTCTCTCTAAAGACGATTTAGTGGTTTACGAAAATAACGATTTCAAGGCTTTCAGTCGACATTGTAGGTCCTTTTCCTTATTTTGTCGACAAAGTGATGTATCGATAACAGTATGTAAAGGCTATAACACAACTAACAAATATTAAAGCACTAAAACGTAGTGTGTTTATAACGTAGTGTGTAAGTAACAACCGAAAATTCTTGTGCTTAATAATCAAACACATTTCACTTAACGCTTCATAGGTTCTGGACGTCTAAAGGTAGCGACTAGTAGTCATACGAAATCCTTCTCTAGCCGCCGTATCGGACTGCTTCTTTAATATTGCATTAGTTTTTCCAGATTGTTTCGCTGCACAGTATTCGAAATTTGCGCCAGCTCGTCACGAATTCGAGGAACTATCTAAAGATGTCATATTTTCTCATGTATTTTTACGAACTTGCTCGCTTCGAGCTTTCGGCATACTTGGCACGTTAGCAAAGCACTATGCGCGATCTTGCTTCTCAGTCCGGTTTGTGAGAACGTTTATAATGCTACATCGTCTGGTCTTACCCGCCCAATTTTGAATGCAGGATAGCCACATATTGTATTGCACACGTAAGCTTCTCCTGCCTAACAATCCAAGCGGAATTACTTCACTACGGTGACCAATACCACCGTCAGCCTTACTCTCGTGGACTAATAAAGCAGCGAGATTGAGTAATTCCGCTGGAATCTCACATATACACGCACGAGCTCACACATTTCGCTGAAAGCAGAGGATCAGTGTGATTAGAACTAGCCTTATTGCTAGAAACCCCGACTAACTATAAGTTCGACCCGAACAGTAAGTGTCTTTTTTTAATTTTGAGTTGTCGCCGTCGAGCTGCTAAAATGTCTCATTTCAGGTCGATTCCAGCCCTCAACCGTTTGGTTGCCAACATCTGTCGACTTCATTTTGACCCTTAAATTTTTCGTCCTCAGAAGGACTCGCCTTTTCAATGCGCTAGGGAAGAGGAACGAAGTCACTTCAAAGCGGGTGCTGCAACAGCAGTAACAAAAAACCTGCTCTGTTACCCCCGCTTCTCTAGGTCGAAAGGAGCGTAGAGATCACAGAATCTAACGAGGAAAAATGTCTTGAGGAGCGCAATCAAAAGGAATTGTTAGCGCTACTAGAAGATCTTGCTAAAACTTGATTTTTCGATTGGTGTCTGGAAGCAACATGAGGACCCACGGTAGTGGCATCACAGTATTTTTAAGAGGTGCACTACTTCTGGAAGTTCACCAATTGCAGAAAAAAAAGCCAAAATTGAAATGGGACGTGTGAGAGTGTGAAACACGAAGAAACCCAGGCAGGGGCTTGGCTAGAATATTGAGAGCCCTGGACGCTATGATCTTAGACTGATTGGACACACATGCGCTTGTCTCTCAACTGGTCTGAAAGGAAATTTCGATAACATACAGAAAAAATGTCCTGTTACAATTCAAGGAGTTAAGGAAAATTAAATAGATGAAGCACCACCATGTTATTTACAGCGGATTAGCGAACAACTGAAACAGTTTTAGCGGGATACATGGCACGATACTATCGTATGTACACTACAGAGTAGATGGTTAATTAATACGAGATGGAAACTGAGCTTGAAAAACATTTTTGCTCAGGGCCTCCTGCAATCTATACGTTTACATTCTAATTCTTCGTAGAGATGTGTTATTTCCGATCGTATTTCATATAGGGCGCTTTCGTCGAGCAGCCTTTAAGCTAAGCAACTGTATAAAATATATGGGGACTCTTTAAGGGTCGTCCCAGAAAATTTTGGTAAGTAAATCAAGTTACACTGTCTGATGGCCGTCGAAAGCTGCGGTTTAACCCCCATCTAAGCGGAAGCTATTCATAGGACAGAGGTGGAATGATGTATTGATCTCATGAACGCATTTTAATGCAGCTGACGACAAAAATATTCCTTTTTCAATTTCCCAAATGGAGTTATGTGAGCGTTTATTACCAAAGACTGTTTCCTTGCGCTACAGGAAATGCCGATTAGCGGCAAGAATTACATAGAAGAACGTAGTAGTAATGTATCTAGTCCACAGGCGGGCGTAGGTTGTTAAGAACGTATTCTTAATTTGCGTTAAAAGTGCGATACTTTGTGGCACTATATA
>NW_019215146.1:0-24950 GCF_002532875.2 Varroa jacobsoni | reverse complement strand
GTTTCAATTCACGCTTACTATCGGATACTCCACATCGTTACCTGATAAAACGAAGACTTCTCTCATGCTATTCCGAGCACTATCTGGAAGGCTGACATTTTTGCAGGCCACGTTTCCCAGTTGACTGCTTAACTGGGAAACCAGTTCATCTGGCAAGTGAAGCAGAATGGTAAACGTCCAAGGAAAAAAAATGCAGACAGCTGCTGTCGAACCGCCTTGTGTTGCATTAGATCTTGCTGTTTAGATCTACCTCATGTAAGATAGGCCGGGCCTATCCTTTAGGAGGCGACTATCCATCCTTCGTCAACACCTTGTTCTCGCTACCACCATCTTTCCAACAACACTGTTTGCCGTTGACAAGCAATGCGCTTCCAACATATATCTCAGTAATGTACCAAATTTAGAAGTTCGATTTTCCTTTGCCTATTATAAACAAATCGTACTCAGGGTTTCAGGCATGCAAAACTAGTGTAATGTTTGTTTCCTGAAAGTATACGGGGCGTCATGAGGAGCTTCAACAGCATTCGGTTTAATGATCTAGCGTACATTAAAGTTTGGTCTTTAGGAAATTAAATGACCGCCGTGCATAGAATTATACTAAGCTAACACGGCTGTATCCTTGTATCAACTTGAATCACTTCCAATTCCGAACGACGAGCTATTCATTCCGAGACGAGCTATTCATTGCTTTTCACACCTAATACCTTACCAATCATCTATAGATCAGGAAAGCGCCACGAGAACCTGCTCAGGGTTAAGCTTACAAAAATACACCTTGAGGGCTAATTCGTCTTTTTCAATCGGCAGCCTAAACGTAACGCGCGAATCACAAAGCGTTACTTCCGTCACAATAGTATATTCAGTCTTGAGCAGACACAAATCGGCAGAGATTAAATGACAATACAGGCTATCGGTAGGAAATGATCTACTGCCAAGATGGAGCTAGTTCTTAGCTTTAACATAAGGCTGGTGTTAGAAACTCGTGAAGCCAAATATAGACATCAATTAGGGAGATTTATAAGACTTCAGTCTCTTGAGTAACGAGAGTTAACATTTTTACAAAAAATCCACGTGCAGAAGGGCAGTTTTTCAATATAGCTAACAGTTGGACTGAAGAAGGCAGCTGCCGCGCTTGAGCCGCCCATAGTGCGACCTCTAGTATAAATGAAATAGTACTTCGAACAAACACAACGTAGAGCGTTCGTATATGGGAACACATTGACTCCTAGCTCAAATGTACAGGGGGGGGCGAGCTATCTTAGAAAATCCTAAAATGTAAAGAAAAGTTTCTGTGGGTTGGGTTGTAAATCATTTGTGAACTTTAGATGTCCCAATATATATATATATATATATATATGTCCCAAAGCATAAATGACACAGTTTCATCAGTGTGGACCAATATGGCTTTATGAATGAAAAGGGCCGCCGGCGTGTTACACAGTCACGGATTAAAAGGTAGTAGTTAGGATATGGCTCCCTGCTTTACTTTTAGATGTTGCCGAAAGAAACGAGATTTTTCCTCATTTGCGTCTCAGGAAAATTCCAGACAGTTCAAAAGTTCCCTCCCATTTTTTTTAACCTAACCTGAAAGTCTCTTTGGCTTAGAATGTGACTTAGCTTACATTTATAGGCTGGAAGCTTCTATAAACTTCAGGCACAAGCACCATTTTTCTCTAAAGCAATGTTAGAGACGACAGCATAGACCAGCTTAAATAGTCATTGGTTAACACCACTACAGAATTTTGGTAGGTCGGCAGCAAAAGCTGTACTATAGCCGTCATTATTGAAAATAGATATCTTCAGGTATCACGAAGACAACTCAACATCTGCACCACTGCAAAGTCAAAGCCTTTAGAAAACACTATACTCCGAAGCTTTTTACTACTTTACCAGCCAGCAGAGTAAGTAGGCTATGTGCCTAGACACGATAGGAAGTTAAAAATCTAACTTAAGTATGCAGTGACTGTTGCTTCTTCTAACAGGTCTAAGGAACCCATTCTGCTTGCGTAACCCTCCACAAGAACTGCTCCGAATAATTCGAAATAACCACAAAAAAAAGCCTGTTTGCAGCGCCAAGATGAATTCACTTTCAATTCGCTTCCATTCATAGCTTTAAACGTTAACAGAGCCATAGTTTTCTGAAGCGTGCATATCTTTGACCGACCAAATTAAGCTATTAGCAAACCAAAAACACTCTATATAAACGAAACTGGACATAGGTACAAATAATGTCGGAGCAATCTTCAATGATATCTTTGAAAGAAATTTAGGAGCAGGGCCTGAAACTAGGTACGTTTCGAGTAAAAAGATGCTGCAAACTTTACCTGGCCGTCGAACGCAACAGCTTCCGTTCCTGCAGAAAGTAGGAGATCAAGAGGGCAATGTCTCACACACAAATACTTGATAGGCCTGGGTTGAAGTCTTTCGAACCAATAGTTATTATCGGGACTCAATTTGGTGCACCATGGAATTCTCTAAAATGCGACAAGTTTACGTAACGGTTCTAGATAAACACAGGGTGCATGCATATGCCATCAGTATCTCACGACGAGAACTCCTGATAGCTATGCACAGCTTCTAGAAATCCACTCGTGGATTCTAGGTATACGTTTCGTCACAGAAATTACGCCATTCCAATTTCGTTGAGGGCACGATATACGGGAGACATATATAGGACATTGGTAAAATTCATGGTTCAGATGTTTTATATTAGGATAGTGTTGATCATGTAGATGCACGAGATGTAACTTGGTTCGTTGGTAAGCATAGCTTACCGCAATAGCGACTAAATGTCAGTCGTTATTTTTCCAACAACAGTTGATCGGTATCTAGCTTGAAATGGATCTAGATTGAAATGGGGACCTAATTCCAAATGGTCAAGCCAGTCAGTTGCCATTGGAGGTACTATGGATACATTCTAAATCAATAAGACGATCGTAATTTATTAATGCTAGAGTGCATATGCTGGGTTTGTATAACAACCACATGCTGTGATTTGGTAATACTTACTTATCAGTTCCGTATTGTTGTCGATCAATTATAGGTTCAAAGACGCTCACAGTGCCTAGTCGCGAAGATGACAGCAGCAATCAGCGTGCTAATGTTTGAAATCTAAGTAGTTTTAGGGCACTGAAGAAAAACATGAAGATCGCCATCACCGTAAAGAAGCAGAGTGTGATATGGACATGTGTAAACTGGCTGGTCGTCTTCGAAGCGGCTGAGGCTGACCGTGACAAAGGATCAGCGTATCGACTATTAGCGTACCTGTTACTTCAATCGTATGCTCTATAAGCGATACAACGAGTTCTTCAGTTAGTTATAATATTTCTAATAGCTGGCATTTACAGTCTGTCAAGTGAAATTCAAGTATTATTGAGCGTGCAACAATTGATAGATTGTTTTCTTTCGAGCGATTGAAATCTTTAAGCACTATCGTCACATCAAGTCTCGGTGGTATGTGTGTGCCCGGGATCCATGTGGGCCACTTATCAAAGGCATTACTACAACGACGTGCTACCGTTAAAGAGAACTGTGTCAACATGAGACATGGATAACGAAGAAGCCATCGACTGAATACAAGCCGCTAGGTTTCGGTTGTAGAAAGGCGCGCCTTGGCCTACTGCGAATCCGCGGTCGTCGAGCGCTGTAAGCAAACATCATCTGGTCGGAACGTCTGGGCAGGCATCTGAAGAGGAAGCTGAGAGGTTTGATAGTAAGGTGATAACGACGGACACGAGAACGCAGGCTGGATTTTGAAGATGCCGGCAAACATGCTTTTGTCTACCGTATCATTAATTTTCAGATAATAAGTGCGTTCGTTTATAGTTCATGATGAGCTCTTAATAATTTAGTGGAAACCTACAAACAAAACGCTTTCCATGCTGTTAGCTTTCGTTACCAGATAAAACGGTGCTTATAGATCTGATAAGCTGGTTGACTGTTTGGGAAAATTGTACGCTTTTTCGAGGTCAACCGTCACCACGTTTGGTTCATTGTTACAGCGAAATCCTTTAATGTAAGGACTATACTCTGGGAGGGGCGAACGGAAAGTTCGAATAGCCTGTGGAGTCTCAAGAAAAACGTGCTGGTACGTCCCCTTTTGCTAGAGCCATATTTGAAGCTCTAGCGACCCGAGTGGCTTAGAGACGGAAGTTCGTGTATACTTTAGCTCGCTTCATTGATGAATGCGTTTTCAAAAGTTCTCTTGAGAAAATTCTCGTCAAAAAAATCCCGAAAAATAAGCGTCCCGAATGCAGCGCCTTACAGGCGATAATTGTAACTACTAAGAGGTCATGATGAAACCTCTCACAACTATGACTGATCCAACCCAACTAACCTACAAGTCACAGCAGTTTAACATTCTCAAATCCAGTCTGAAATTTACAATCGCCACGCACGTGTTGTAGGTTATAGCTGCAAAAAAATGGTGACCTACATACACAATTCGCCCCGCAATGGATGGACATTTTCGCTTCTAATATATATGTATATGTGTGTATATACTGGGTGGTCGAAAAAAATATTGCCGGTTTTTCCACCTAGATGGTTACATTTAAGGTTGGTCCCATGTAATATGAGTTGCGTCGAAAGCTGATGATTAAGATGCGTTATCGGAGGAAAGTACGACGTCAAAGGTGCTCTTCATAGTGGTTAACCAGTTTGAAGGAGAGAGATGAAATAACTGCAACGCATGAGTCGCCCAGAAATTGAACGCCCACCACCACGCAGCTTTAGACCATTCAAAAAAAGCTAGCCGGAAAAAATCGAGCTATTTCTAAAGAGATTATGAAAAGTGGGTTACATGCAAGAAACGCAAGCGTCACAATCTTTGGCAAAGCTTAAACTGATGTCGATACTGGGTGTCTGGTGGGATTAAGAAACGAAGGTGCAATATAGGCTGCCGCCTATTCGGATTTTTGCTGTCAATAACTAATAAACCAGTAAAAAAATTGATCGGAACTAGTTAACGATAAGGACGTCATCTTATACCATGTCAGACCACATACATTTTAAGTTACCCGGCAAAGAATAAAAGTTGGATGGGAAACTTTAATGCATTCGCCACATAGCTTAGACAGGTCATTTATGTCGGTCTCTGCAGAAGTCACTTAAGGCTGGTAATTTATTTTCAATGAAGAAATGTAGGAATCACCTGTCACAATTATACGCTGCAGAGGTTCTACAGTGACTGATAGCGGAAAGTACTGTATTGACCTGATTAGTTTAACTGCATTTTTTTAAAGTATGAAAAATATTAGCTTTCGTTTGAGGTTGAAAATTGTTCGATTGTCTGGTATGAAGGAATTGTGTAAAGATGGACAGAGTCCTATTGTTTGCAGGCCATAGAATTTAAGTGGTGTTACATAGGTGTCCCTTAATTTTCGTCTAAATTCCGTCTGAGACAGCTATACAACTATCTTAAACAAAATTTTAGTGGCACAGAATACGACTTCTTGGAAGTAACGTCGCAGCATAACGGTTAGCTAATAAACAAATTACCTAACTGATTAAGTTGTTCACTGCCAGTAAGCATCGCTTCAAAGAGTTCGTTCCTCCTAGCTGGCACCGAACGGATGCAGTAATAGTAGGTCTTCGCAACAAGGTATATATATCTGCAGTTTACAATCAAGGCGTTTGATCGGCTGCACACGAGATTTGGTAAAGTATTGGATAGATGGTAGAGCTTGTCTCTTTGCGTGACAAGTGATGCGATGTCGCAATGAATAACGCAGGATAACGGGTCTTATCTTGGAACACCATAAAAATGTATACCCGTTCGGTTTTAGCCGTACGGTGTTCGTAGTAGCTATGGACGTACAACGTATACGTCTACAACAAGAGATCAAAGTAATTTTTGCCTAACTTTATGTTTCTACCTTGCTGTTCTAATATTATAGAGAACTATCGTTTTTCTACTGCTATGTTCGATCGCTATTCCTAACGGCTATTTCGTGCCACAAATTTTTTCGTTGAGCATCAAACGCTTTCCGGATAATTTGTTGTCTCGTGTGCAAATATTGCACATAATTTCTCTTTGCATATGTATTCTTGACCACACGCTCTTAAAGGTACTCTCCTTCGACATCAATTGTTTTTCTCTCTTCCTTCCCAGAATGCTTGAATAGGCACGTATTAATAGATTTGTTCATCTTACAGGATTGCTTATGTAACTAATGTAAGTTAATATGGCTTAAGGGCGCCAATTTCAAATCTAATGCCAATCAAATACCGACATATGATTCACTGTTATTGCCGAAATTGTTATATCTGCTAGCTAGCATCCCCTTCAGTTAAACTATCAAATAGTAAACAATACTTCGGTTTAGTTCATCGGCGTGCTACTCTCTTTGATTTCAATTTTTTTTCTAACTTCTTCGCCGATGCAACTTCCAAGACTTTGAAAGAACTGTCCGCGTTTTTTGTCACTTATCAGGTCACGATCAGGTTAAGCGCTTCTTTGATACGATGGGTGCGATTCAGCCGTATACGTAGCGTCCACATTCAAACCATCGCTAATCCGATCCAAATCATTTGGAAATTTACCAGGCTGTGAAGGGTTCTCGAGCTTGAACAATACCTGTATAGAACGCTTCTTTTTCTCAAAACGATTCAAGCTTTACAATCTCTATTCGACTGGATATTGGAAAGTCGATTTTTTTTTCGTTTGAGCCAAGTGTGGACTTAGCTTTGACGGTTCGACTTGATTCCGCCGAGACCACTAATTTTTAATTCCTTTCCTATGCCTGACTCCGAACCAACAAGACGTTCTGTTTAGAGTGCTACGGATGAGTGGCGCGTGCCACTGGATCAATTGGCTCAGCTAACCTCAATTGGATTTTTCACCGTACAAGACGAATTAAGCGACTCCTCCACCTTACCTGCGAACCTGACATGTTAGCATCATCTTCCTCCTTTGGGACTTTGCTCAATCTGACTTTCAGAAGTCTTCTTTTTGTAAAAAGCGTTCTGGCCTGCCCCCGCTGTACCAACACTCTCGAGATTAGCATATGTAGTGCACAAAACTCTTTAGACCTCCTGTCAAGGAGTCTTTTTACCTCTGCATTAGAGAAAGTTGTTCTAGCGTGCTTTAACACCTTACAAAGCGCCAGGGTGCGAAATGCTTCGTCCTTTACTCCGTTCATGCATAACAAGCACGTCCCCGAAGGTGCCCCCCTTATTTGAAGCAAACAGTGTTGAAGTTGCCGGTGTCTTGTAAGCATTTACGCAAAGAAATACCGCTGTTCGCTTGCCGGCTTTGCCACGCAGTCGCTAATGTCCAGGATGATGTCCTTCACAGCTGGTCCAGGGGCGTAAAAAAGAACGGCGGCTTATTCGTTTTGCCATTCGCTTAACGAATCCGTCCGCTGTGGAGTGATCCGTGGTAATTTGTAGCGTTTAAATTCCAGCGAATAGTTTCTGCCAAATCGAGGGCTGCCTGCGTACTGACCGTCCGGTACACCTGTGACACTTCAGTTAAGAACACGTGGGGCGTTTTTCAAGAAGCCTGCTGTTAATGTTTTGGATTGAATCCGGCTTCGTTAGTCTTCAAACAAAACCATTAACCTTTCCCCTTTTTATCAGTAACCTTTTCCTTTTTTCTCTGGGTCCATAGGCATTCGGTATTGTTTTTGCTAGGTCCGCTGATACATTCACAGTTTTAGGCACCGTGTCCTTTATGTGTATTGTGCCTCGCAAGGCCTGGTTTAGCTGGTTTTTCAAATACCTGGTATTATAAGTATGGTATTATGAACTTTTATTTTTTCTACGTTGATCTCAGTTATGATTTCGCCAGCGCTACTCTCGGGTTGAACCATTTCATTTAGTATGGCTCTCCAGTTGTAAAGTGTATGCTCCCGCGGAGTTACCACGTTTGCCGTAAAGACGACTTTGAGAGTCATAAAAAATGGATTCACGATGTCACGATTCGTCACTGTCGAATTATAGGTAAACTGAGATCATATGCACGATACACTGAAGGTATTTTGTCTTTTCAGACACTCCAGGACTCTCTTCCAGGGCACGTTGTCAAACGCGTACTTAACAATTAAAAGAATTGACAGGTCTCTTAATTGTAGTTTGCTTTCATCTTCGGAGGCTCCTGTCGACCTCCGACAGTACAAAAAGATGCTCCTTAGAACCATATTAGCTACCTAAAGACAAACCGTGGCTCTTTGGGGAATCCCTAGAATGGCCTCTAGAACTGCCCTTTAGTTCGCCTCGTGCCGTTGTTGATTACATGATCCTTTATTAAACAGCCGACGTTCTAAACTCCCGACGTCTTGGCTTAACAGGAGAAGCCGTTCAGGCATAAAAAGTTCTAGAATTGACTTTAGCAGGGTCCAGACGTCTAGCTTAAACGATCGAGCGGGATATTTGATTTAAGGTTATTGCATACAGATAGCTTTTTCTTGTAAGCAAATAGGATAAGTAATATTATTGATCCTGTAGAATTGCCGTCGCAGTTAGTGCACAGGTCTTCTGAAAATTATTACCTTCTTGCCTTTTTTCCTTTACTTTTGAGACGTCGCGACGAGTGGCGCGAGACGCACCGATGAGGAGCGTTTTTGCACGTGCCCAAAGCGTTGACAAATTTCGCTTTATCGCACATTTGGAATGAACAAGCTAAAGCGGAAGCAAAAAACGGAAACAGTCACGTAAGAGATTGTCAGAGTTCCTATGATCAGCTCGCATGTTAGACATGGCCATGCAACAAGGATAATATGCATGTTGATGAGGACAATGCTGATCGCCTAGAGCACAAGCTCAGGGATGAAAGAGGAATCCATATCGTACATGACGATTTAACCAAATAAGAGAGGTCAAAAAGCTACGATTCATCTATCACGAATTTACACACAAGTTCTGCTATGCAGTGTGAAGTTGGCTTTTAAATGGCCCAGGTAACGACACAGACACAAGTTGCATTTTGTTCGTGGACAGAGAAGGAGTAATGGCAGTCTGCGCACCGTTCTCCAAAGTTAACAAGGTCAGATTAGAGCCTGAATAAAAATTTTGGTTATGTATGATTCTGGTATAATTAATAATCCATGGTAAATTTTGATCTATAATCATATTTAACATAATGCGATGCAAAGCTTAACAATGTCGTTTTGTTCGAAAAAGACATTATGACAATAGCGTTGTCAAAATTTCGTTCTGGGGGGGGGGGCAAGCCTATGTTATACGTTGTAGATAATAACAATCACAGCAGTAGTTGAACGCGAAACTAACCTTGGTTGATATGTATATGCGTCTTCTGCTGAATCGAGTTTCCTCTGAAGCCATGTAGTTTTCTCAATTCCGTATATATAGTATTATCGGCCTAGTTTCATATATGCTCCAAATGCAGTGGTTCTCACCCTGACGCACACAGCTTATTCGGTAATCGCATAGTGTAATTCAGTGTAATGACTTTTCTTCCAGTTTATGGTAGAAAACTAAGCTTTCGAAAAATAGAAAAACTGTGCTAGAAAAACGAGCTGAACGTATTTCGCGTTTTATCATTTAACAAAAGTTCACGAAAAACACGAAGAAGGCGGGATACGAAAAACATATTCAACAGTCCCGTACAGGCGGACCTCTCGAAATTTGACTAAAGAAGATATCTACAATAACGTAAATTTTGCTAAATATCTGACTCGTGTCCATCCAAAAAATCTTAAAATGATGATGGTATTAAAATGTTAAATGAACGTTCTTTTGCTCGAAAAAAAAAAAAAAAAAACAACAAAAAACAGAATAGTCCATATAGCATCTGTCCCATATAGCTTTGCCTTTTTCTATATGCTCAGAAACCGCTCTCGAAGTTAGACCTACAGGCACCACTGACATTAATGAATAAATCTATATATAGACATTGAACTCGTAGCATGCTTTTAAGAATTTATGTACCATTGTCAGGGAACTAAATATTCCTCCTTGATAATTTCATTGAACAATTTGTGCTGTCTTTGAAGCTTCGTTTGTACTCATTGTCTTGCACAAATGCGCATTTGTATGATAAAAGATCCTCGACTTAGACCGCATTGATACCGGCTTACATTAAATGAACTTGCTTGGAGAGCTAGAACATTTGTAGGCACACAATATGTTAAGTCACGTTCGCTTGAGGTAACTAAGTGACCACGTTTTAAGGATATTAAACCACAGCTTGGAGAATAAAACACTTTAACAAACCGAGCCGACCAATCGATTACCTGTACCTGCTCTGCTGTATTAATGTCGCTGCAATAGTGTATATGAAATATGTTCGTCCTTCAAACCCAAGGGCATATGATTGGCCTAGGTTCAAATCCCCAAGTAGAGACACTTCGTTTCGTGCTGAAAGCCAACGCTCTGAATCGGGATTAAATACGAAAACACGGCTCAAAACATTGAAATACCTAATGTACTATGGCATCTTTGCTTTTCCCAAATAATCATGGGACAACGAGTCCGTTGTCAGACAGAGGCTCGCCGTTTCGGATATAGGGTTAAATTAGATAGAACCTTCTCGTTTTCACGTGACGTAGTTTCGTTGACATCATTGTACATCTAAAGTTGCCTTATTTATCCTTTACAGTAGCTATAAGAAGTAGGCGGTAAGCATGAGCGACGTACCGGATTTATTTACTCGTAGGGTTTGTTCTTAGGGTCTAGTTATAGTGGAAGTTTTACTTCTATTGTTCGGCCTTAGAAGTGAATGTTTCATTATTTACTTAAGTATTTAACTAGGCATCGTGCCTTAGAGCATGCTAATGATTATCGTTTGTTAACTATAATTAGTGAATTTTCCACGGATGTCTTGGACCGAGTTCTTAAATAGTCTATGGCTATGGAGGAGAGGCTGGTTTCTATAACGTGGGGGAAATATAGTGCGAGTAGAGGAACCTGTGGCGGATCAGATGCGATTTTATTTAGCCTTAATAAATGGTTGTATTTATTTAATCGTGTTTACTTGACTATGTTTTTATCTAATTAGAATGCGTAAGTTTACAGTTATTTAATGAATGGGAGCCCGTACACCAAACACTATCTACATACTGTAAACTCCGAATAGCACTTAACCTAGTACAAATCGCTTATGGGCCTTCGAAAAAGACTGTTTAGAGACACGTTCTCTCTTTATTTATTTGGCGGATAATGCAACTTAATTTTATTTTGTAAAGTGCTATATATATATATATATATTTTGACACATTAGTAAAATACCCGAAAAATTCAAATGGACTTAATGAACGGGCAGTTTAAACCTGAAATTACTTGTTAAGCCAGCACATATCTGTTATATGTATTCATGCTTACGAACAAATCTACAACAACAGGAACACAACTAAAATTTCCGGTTAAAAAAAAAGCCCTTTGTCGGCTATTGATGGCGGCTCGAATCAATAAAACGTTGGCCACTACGTGTGTTATCGTTGAATGTGAAGGCAGAAAATCTTACCGTAAATTTTCGCGGCAACAGCAGCGAACATTTGTTCTCGAAAAGTAGACAGATGAAAATATTTATAACTGTTTCCGATTAGTTCATTCTATGAGGAGAGCATTTTTCACTCTGTTTCATCGTCTTAAAGCTGTCATCCTATATAGATTTTGTTTATATTTGCAGCTGCTATTTTTAGGTCGTAAAAAGAGTAGACTGCACCCCACCTGCGCACTTGGCCCCAGTGCCCGTCCTATTTTACCGGGTCGCCTCTTTTCCTTTGTGTAGGGTCGACGTAGGCGACCTTTTTGTGGTTTAACGGTCAGTCGTACTGCAAAAAGCTCGACCTTCTAGAAAGCTGGGTAGTAATTTTTCGAGTAAACGGCAGACCATTTCTGAAGCGCGCTGTCCGTTCACAGAGCAACGCTGTCTGACGGCAGTGTCTTAACAAAGAAGTACTGAAAAAGTTGAACTTTGTTAGATTTCAAATATACTCCTGCCAAATTGTCATACTTATGCTAAACACCTAGCATAGGGTTATGTTTATTGTTTACGCATCAGTTATTCATTAATGACGCAGTCCAAACAATACAGGGCCGTTCCGTGAAAAATCAACTGCTTTTAGGGCATACATATGCAAAGCAAAATGCGTAATACCTGTGGAAAGTTAGTTACTCCCTAAGTTTCGTTCTGGATTATCTTTCGCACTGAAGTTTTGCACATCTTTTTTTTTTTACTCATAGGACTCTGTCTTTAAAGGGTTGCGAAGCGACCGCTTGCTTGTATTTACCTAGTGAGAATAGTTCCGGGGACCTAACTAGTAGAGTGTATAGATAATTTGGCTATTCAAGACGCCGATCAGATTCGTGTTAGCCAAATGTATGAGCACAGAATTCATTGTGAGCTGATTTACCAATCCGCTAGATAATATCGGTGACACAAGGCCAACCTGACTGGATGCTCAATACGCATTTAAAATTAATCAAAAAAAGTACACCTATTTTACACTGTACAAGATGATTATGTATACAGTATTTTTTAACGCCGAATACGAGGAAATTCCAAATAACAGGCCCAGTCAATACTTAAGGCTAGTATGTAAAGTACACTGATTAGTTGAAATTTCATATCATTAACATTTTACTGAATAATCCAAGGTATACTTTGTAGATTTACTATCCACGGTTTGTTCTATTAACGCATCTGTACGTACGGATTCGAAATGCATCTTGGCTGTAATATATTTTACTGACAATGCCATTTTTATTAGTTGGGCTTATTGATTTCAATGGCCGTATAAAAGAGTGTATTGTTGTAACTGTTTGTATTGCTAATGTTCTTGCACCAAAATGAAGGTATACGTTCACTATACGATTACAAGGCGAGCTGCTTTAATCATTAAATTCATTTAAAAGGCTGCATCGTTTCTTTTTTGAATACCTGTTAATCACACACACCTTCAGATTGTTGTTAACCCGGCGGCTTACGCTCTTCTTCGAACCACGCTGTATTGCTCAAGCATCAAAAATAAGCGCTTCGAGTGTGACGTTTGGCGCCGTCGCCAGGTGACCCTAATACCATACGAACTTTAATTATGGCAAGATTCGAACCTGGACGAGCACGTGTTGATGAAGTTCGGCAAACAAACGCTCTACTCCCTACGCCGTTACGATAATATCGTAGTCCTGGTAACTGTGCAACAGCTGTAGATTTGTATATTTGCACGACAATTTCTGTACCACATAGGTTCTACTAACAAGCCTTTGAATAACGTTTTTCACTACATGTTACTGAAAAAAAAAAAAAAAAAAAAAAAAAAAACTCTATTTCTTTAAGGTTTTCTACAGGAAGACAGAGAAAAAACCAGGAATACCCGTTGTCGACATCTCTCAAAACTCATAAACTATCGAGCCAAGTATCCATAAGCAGAAGCATTGTGTGTAACACTTTTGATCGAATGGTCAACCATGTATTGCACGATTTTTTGTTGCGCCTAATTTCTCGGCGAAAAGCTCGGGTGTGTAATCGTACGTAGAGTTCAGAATACTCAGTATTAAGAACTATTTTCCGGCAGACGGTACTATTTTACATGCTCTTACCATATTTGTGTGTGTTTAGGTTTATGTCATCATTAGTTCATATTTTATGTTTGTAACTATTAATGTGTCCACACTGAAGATACAAAAACAAAGCAATATAGAATACTTCCAGTCAAACCTGGTAGCTCAAAATAGTAATAATATTAATACTGTCATCGACATTTCAGTTTCTGGCACGTAGATTTAGATCCGATATAATAACAGGTCGTAACACATTGCCACAAGGCCACCTCTAGCGACGAAAATTTTCTCCGAAAATTAGATAGGCGATGTTGCGATTTTGCCGCAAAACGTGATATATTTCACAGTAAAAAAAAAAAAAAAGAAAAAACACTTTTTCCTTAAAAGAAAGCCGCAAGCACAAAAATGCGACAGTCCATGCTTTTCAGGTTCCGGTTCGTTCTGTTGCAGATACGCTTGAAATGATCTAGCTTATTCCACCCTGCTAATGCGTTAAATGCACACAAAAACACAATATACATACATCTCTAATTAAGCCGTTATTTGACACAGATTATCTATATGTGTCTTTGTATAAGCACAAATAAAATTGAAATAATTTAGAATGAATATCAAAGTATCCGAGGAAAATATTTGGCTAAACATACTAGAATCGTGCCTTAGAGAACGGGCACGTATAATGTTTATATCAGATAAAACAACTTGCTTGCCTAAGTGGTTCCTTTGCTAAACATGGCCATGGAAACATATTGTAGATATCTTTAAGCCGTTGCAGAAATGCGCTTTTCGAAGTTATAAAACTACTTTTTCATTCGGTAGGATATCTTTTGCTTTCCAGTTTAGCTAAGGCCAAGCAGAGATATTTCCTCCATTACATGGCTCCAAAACTGGGACCTTAGTCTCTTGCAGATAACTCGCTGTTTATGAAGCTATAGCTATTAAATACATTTTAATTAAATACCCAAAAACTCAAAGACTACATATACGTACAGATATATCTATATATGGTATGGAACATTTAGAGTCGATAAAGCCAGTTTTCCCAATAAAGGATAATGGCCTGAGGACGAAGCAGCCCAGGACGTATTTGACCGCGAAGTACGTTGCAGGAATTCATGAACAATCTTGCAGATTAGGGTTTAGGAGAAAATTTCAAGGTTAACTTCGTTTAAACCCGTAAAAAATCATTTCAAAGCCTTGCGCAATTTAAATAAGCATCACTGCACGAAATAAGGAGTGCTTCATCGTCCGTCTGTCGCTTTTAGTAACTATCGCATTGGCACGGGGCAGTTCGTGCAAAGTTTGTTTAATTAGGGACTCGTTATAGAAAAATCTCGTACCTTAACCAGGTTTAACTCTCGACGTGATTCTGACGTGCGGCAGAAGCACCGTTAGGACCGACATCTAAAAGCTCTGTGATCCCAAGAACGATTTTCGGTTGACGCATTTACGTCAGCAAGAATTTCAGTTCCGCGTCGCATGAACACTTACTGCAAAGTATGTATCAATTGAAAACCTCTGTGGGCATGCTACTTTCGCAGCGGCGATCAAACACCGAGTTCTCAACGATCGCCAGTAGTGAATGTTCTCGAGGTAGAGTGACAAATGGAACGACTTACATAGACGTTTCGTCCGACATTTTCGCGAATTACTGGTATTCTTAAAGGCTGGTAAAGCTTATCTTCTAAACACTTCTCGAACTGCGAAGGCGCGA
Organism: Varroa jacobsoni; assembly: GCF_002532875.2. Classification (NCBI taxonomy): domain Eukaryota; kingdom Metazoa; phylum Arthropoda; class Arachnida; order Mesostigmata; family Varroidae; genus Varroa; species Varroa jacobsoni. Next base: position 9,772 of record NW_019215146.1, on the reverse strand, counting down.
TATACGGACAGAGGAATTTGGTCTTGAGCTCTTCTAGACCGCCAATTTTCACCTTTAACTGGTATTTTCAAACAACAACAACAACAAAAAAAGTAGGCCACTTTGCACGCCCTTGGACCAGTCATAAACGGGTAACAAGGTGAGTGGGGATTCTGTAGTATACGAATTTTTCGAATTGGACTACGAAAAGGCTTTAGAAGATTGTCTAAGGCATCACCTTATTGTATTATTGCAGTATTGGTTACCACAACCGTCTGAACTGCTCGTCCGGCCGAGCTGAGACAGCGTTGCAATATGGCAATAGTATGCGACGTGAAACGACGGTGGCCGCACTATAAGGACATCCCTGCTGGTAGTATTGGCTGACGAAACTTCATCTTTGAGCAGACAAAAATGTCTCCATCGAGCTGTACGCTATAGCCTAAATACTGCGAACGAAAACATTAGTTCGCTCCGATATATACTTGCAATTTGATCTAATGATGGCACAAATTTTATCAATGGCTACCGTTCACAATACATAATGCATGAGATGATCACTGAGCACATTTTAAATATACGTACTTATTTTCTGTGGAAATTGAATCTGGGAACGATTATGGGGGAGTCAGTAGGCTAAGCTACGGTATCACGTTGTGTTGATCTCCGTGCTGCTGAATGGTTTCATAGTCGATGGGCAGTTAGAACCCGCGTGTCGCGTATTCCAAGACTGCATTACATATTCTTAGCCCATCATGGTAAAACGGGTTTTGTCTAAATAAGTAGGAGGGTAGTGTAGGTGTTCTGACAAGAAGCAACAAAGGCAGACTTTTCCGCCTTTCAAAAAAACGGCGTTTATGAAGTACTTTAAGGCAAATGAAAATAATAAATACAATGGATTGTACATCAGCCGACGTTTCTATTGCTGTCTGATAAGGGTGGGTAGCAAACGATTCACTGGCAGCATCTGGGTTCCTAGACGACCTACAAATGCAAGCCCACAAATTAAATCGACAGCTTACTAAGACATACATGCATTTGTACTGAGCGACTAAGCTATGCTACTTATCAAGCTCATTCTAAGCTGAGTGTCCCGAAAGGTATTTAAAGACACTGGGGTCACTTCAAGTTTTCAAGCTGCATCTCCATACATTTTCACGGGAACGTATATTGGCATTGCTTTGCCTAGGCTAGATCGGCATCTTGACGCGGTTTTATAAGTTTCTCATCTCATTACTACCGTTTATGTAAAGTGTGCCATTCGTAAAAATTCTCCTATATAGGAACCTTGATAACAAAAATGTTGAATGTGATATATCGAAACAAATCCCATAGCCAACTAAAGATGGTGCTCTCGCAGCGGCCTAATTCTAGCACACGCCCACGGTCTTTCGAGCAGAAGAAACCACAATATAGAACATCAATAACTTCTTATTACTTGTACTGGTAATACTTGTACACATATAGTAACTAGATTAGCTTCTCCACCTCCATTGATCTCAGAGGCGTTTGTAGTTAGAGCTGGCACCGAATGACCCACCCAAACAGCGACTCAGGGATGAAGCTCCTATACGAACATATCGGCGATCGGCCATCATTTCATAGAGACGCGTACACTGAGTCAGTCTTCAGCTAACGTCAAATAGACCACAAACAAACATTACTATCGCACCAACGCACGTTATGCTTATCGTCACAGATGAAGCCCATACATACATACATATATGTATTTTTATAGATAAGTGCTATTATGTGCATCTCGCTGTAAAAGCAGCTTTAAAAATTAAGTAGAAGAGAAAAATATGGAGACAAAAAGGAGATATACACACACAATAATTTACCTATATTCTTTTTTGCACAAGTGTCTTTATGGCGATGGCTGCTATGTTTTTTATTTATACATTACGTCACTGACTTGTCTTCTCCTTGAGTTCATTTCAGCCATCATTACATGGATCATATGGATTGTCTCGTGTTCATCATTCAATAAGCTGCCAGCATTGATATTAGTACCTCAACAAAGATTCAGCTGATAAGCGGCGAAAATCGACGAAGGAAATTCCTGTAGATTATACTCCTGAACGACCTTTATTTGTCCCATGTTCGTCTGGCCGACTCCTATTTTCCTCTCGAGCCAAGTTGTCCGCCGATGTTACCAGCGAAGCTCCATTTTGGCCGCTTTTTGCTACCAGTTAATTGTCGTATAACCAAAACTACCCGCGGCAACTTGTACGTGATTCCTAAGAGGGCGTTCTTTCCTTACGACCATTTGTTGATTTTCACGACAGCTGGTAGCTGGTACAGTGGTTGGTTAAAATCAGAAGACGATACTGCGGTCTCTGCATTCGTTCGCTACGCTGCTCGTGATGGCTTGGGCGGAGTTGATAGTATGATCTAGCCAAGAATAGCGTCCGCTCGAGATTCACTCAAGGCAAAATGTATTTCATGTTAATGGAAGAGAAGTAATATTACTGGACCAAGACGGAATGATAAGTTTCTTTCATAAAAGACTGACTTTCAGACGAGAACCCTTTTATGATGCACAAAACGACAAAATTCTCAAGTGGATTAGTTGCATAGCGTGTTCCGAGTAAAATGGAAAGAAAATTGTCTCGCCGCGCTTGTTCTACAATTTATTAGACATTTTAACTAAAAAGTAGTACATATTAATAAGTTCAGTATAACAATATAGTACGCTATAATGAGTTGAACTTACTTATATTTTATAAAATGTGCCTAATAAACTTTTCGTTCGGCCATTGTCTTTAATGACGTTCCCCAATCAGTTCTATAACAACATCTGTTGGCTTATTTTGTCGCATCGGTCAACTGGACTGACTTTATGTAAGTTTCTTGTAGATATGAGTATTACGTACGAAATGATAGTTTTAAGTGATAAGTTAGTCACTGCGGCGTTTCTAAGGGTAAATACGTCCAAGCAACTTTGCTCGGCAATTTGGGCGCCAGGTCTTTGCTACTCTCTAGTTTCTGGGGTCATAGTGTCCTTGATCTGTCATAAAGCACTTTATCATAGATATCTACCAAATGAAAAACGTATTTCTACATTTCCTGTTAAAATAGTTAGGCTCCAATACGAGAAAGTATTACAGTATTTTGCCGTAATCGCGTACCTTAACTCGGTGTTGCACCAGTTCCAATTAGAGCACGTGATTGATCATCCCGAAGCCCCGAAGGCATAGCGAAATGTACTGCTTTTACCAATATTATCGTGTGAGCTTTTCTTGTGGGAAACAGCTCACCAGCAAGAGATTCGGATACGCATGTTACGTCTGTGAATAAATGGTAGGGTTAACTTCAGAGCTGTTAGGCCAATCTGATCTGTACCTGCGTTGACAAGGATACGTGTACCAGGTGGCCGATACTGGTCGAACTGAATCTAGGAGAAGGCACTCACGGATAACATTAAATTTTCTCGCAAAAATAAAACTAACCATAGGGGAATACAAGAGCTATCACAAAATTTCTTATATATTAAGATAAATAGTCAAGCCTAAGAAACGTCACTTCTCTAAAAACGATGAACATCACTCTGTAAGTTCAGTATTTAGCTTTAGTATTAGGAAAAATTAATCTGTATAACGGTTCGAGTAGTATCTATCAGCAGGAACATCACTATCGTTATTTTTACTGTCATCAGGTTTTTATCACTAAAACAGCTGGTGACCAACGACCTTTTCGAGAGTTTCGATCGGTTGAGCTTTTTAGGTATCTGCTAAAAATATATCCGTTATTTCTTAGTAAATCATCGTCGTATGCCTCTATTTTTATACTAATCTGGTATTCCACCATAAAAAGACCTCAAAACTCTTATCAAAATCACCCAATTAGCTTCTTACGTTTGTTGTATATTGTCTCTTCCTGAAGAAATTAAATTCACCTGTACGAGCTTCCATAGTTAGCATAAGAATCGATTGTTGTTGTTGTCGTCTATAGATGCCGAAATTTGCGTCAAGCAAACGTCTTCTCGCCGTCCCGAACAGCTGAGGGGCAACGAGATAGCGCCGACTTACATCATTTTACGAGTGACTGAACAGTATAGTTATGAATGTCTGACAGAATTTAGCAAACGAACCATATTATTAGCATTAGCAGTCGCTGAATTCCGAATGTTCTACTAGTAGTGTTTTAAACGGAAATTTTAAGAGAGATTTTTAATTTTTTCAGTGCACGGCAAGGTAGATTTCCTGTCGGGATAATGGATAATCCTACTATCTCCTTGTAAGTAGGGTGGAATAGGTAAGACGTTTATCTCGGTAATCGAGTTAGTTTGACCCGGTAATGGACACGATTGAGCAGCTGGTACGCGATGATCTTTGCCAAAACATAGTTATACGTACACGTTTGCACCGAGTAGTTATTAAATATATATGTATAAACAATTAATTGTGTTAAGTTACATAACGAGCACTAGCTAATGGTGTGTAACGTAGGTTAGCATACGTCACTTAATCGATCGATTAAATTATGTTTATACGTAGCTATAGAACTAACTAACAAGGCCTTAAGCACACATTTATTTGATTTATGTGTCGTAAGGTGGTCCGTATCCAGTGTACGTGGTACATTTGGGAATGTCTGTATGGCAATGGGCTTCATTTTCGATTTCCGTCTATTGGATATTCCTCGATGGAAGGCAGATTCAAGCTACGGATTCGGATAAAATTTCTGCTGAATAGCGGCTCAAACCCGAAAAGTGAAGGCCAATTGTTGATTGTTCTCATGAAGTACTGAGTGATTGTCTGTTTTTTTTCTCATTCTCGCACGCTGATCTCTGCGTCTCCAAAATCAGCGTTTAGCCACCGATAACCTTGCAAAGCTTGATAAGCGGTCGGAGCTCTAAGACTATCATATATATATATATGAGTATTCATTTATTGATATTAAGTTAAGGTCTGTTTTCGTGCTGCTTCCAAACCTATCTCAAGCGGCTCCTGATGCCTACTTGCGTTGAGATAGAAACCTTCTTGACAATTGTAACAAACGCATTATGGCTATCGATGTGCATTGATCATTTGTTCTTTTAACAAAAACACTGACGCCCATGAGCCGTTACTATAGACGGAGAGTGATACTGCGTTGAAGGACAGCAAAGTACGTAACATCTGAGCGTGATTTACAGACATGAGAGTGAAAACGCTATTGGTAACATATGAAACGACTCATTGACTTCAATTGTCTGTTTCGTTGCAAATAATAGCTTTAAGGGATAACTTTCTTCGAGTTGAAAATGGCCAGTAAAAGGCCAAGTCCTAAGTATAGTATAGATTATAGCTTAATTGCCCATTATAATCCTTTGGTTACAATTTTTCTAACCCTCTTGCTTATAGAAATCTTATTTCCCTGATTTAATCGAGTTTCTGCTTTGTTTCAATGAACCCGCCATAGTAGAGCTGTTACCTTATCACTCTGTGTCAGTTACTGACCTCCCGCTGCGCTATGCAGAAGTAACCTTTTATTATTATACTTCAATGCACTTTTATTATGCGGGATTAGCCGCGGTTCTATATTAGAACCCTTTTTACTTCGCCGCAATATGATGAATCCATCGTTACCCGCACGTTTCGCCCTGCAGTTGATACCAAAGATAACCTAAATAGGCGCAAAAGTTATCCCAATGCGCTTAACTTAGGCACACTATTCCTATTTGTCAATGAAGCGTTCTGGCGATTCTGTTTCCTTCTTGCCTTCATCCCATCAATACATTTTACTATTAGAAAATTTGTAAAGATGTATCCGATCGTAACCATAGATATGCCGCTGTAGCAATTCCGATCATCCAGCGCCAATGATACCGTTACGGTAATTATACTATTTCGAGTCATTTTTTTTTTTAACTTAATCACAGGAGTAAGTTATACTGCTGCATTACATAGCCATAATGCTTTTGTTTTACTAATTTCATTACACTGTATTGCAATCAGCTCATTTGTCTTAGTTGTCGTACCGCAGTTAATTCATTACCACTTAAGAAACCCTAACAAATTTTTCTCCGCCTCTACATATAATACCAGCCTTTTTTGGACGTTGCTGTTACCTTAATGTCCTGTTGCACGTTTCCTATTTCCAATCTACCAGCCAACTTTTACACTGGTACATCTCATTAGTTTTAAATGGGTGACGTTTATTTCGTGAAAAAAGCGCCAACTATGACGTATAAACTCTAACGGCCTATGCAGTAAATCTATCCAACCTTGCTTTCCTGTTATCATGCACATTGTCCACATAAACATATTTCTGTCTTTTTGATTTACCTCTTTCAGCAGGTACTATAACCGCCTCTTTCCTAGAATTAGTCGTGCTAAATTTGGATTATAATATTTGAAATTTTGCAAAAAAAAATATTTTATTTTGGGGTCGCCACAATTTCGGTCGCTGCAACCACGAAATGGTTGACAATCACTGCTTTATCAGTTAATTCCTAGAACCGTATTCCCATATTATCGAAACTAAAATCGAGAAACTCTATAATATGGACTCTTCCAAAAATGTTTAACGTTAATGGATAAAATCTCATGCGCAGCCTATCCTACAACGAAACTATTCTAGCTCATAGAAAAAAACGTACGCAGAGAAGTTTTGGTGCCTACAGAGATGTTAACTTTTGCCCTTTTAATAATAAAGATCAAATTAAATGTTTCATAGATTAGAACTTTAGCTTTCTATTTGCTAAATCCACTTGAAATGATATATTTAAAAAAAACTCTTTCTAAATAACTCAGCCATCCTCAGACTACCTTCTTATATACGTAAGCAGGTGCCAAACGAGACGAGGAATACCCGTAACAATTTAAACGGCGTCTTAACATCTTAACTAATACATAACTGGAACGGACTGCAATGAAGGCGAATGTATTGACAAAAGCCGCAATTAAATAAAAAAAAGTCGTACTTAAACTCTAACTCGAGGCCATCCGTATGTTAAACTGCTCCAGTGAAAGATCAATAATGCCACGTCGATGTCGCACGATCGGTCAACCCAATTTATTCTACGCTACGATATATTCACACGAATATAGAAACGTCTGTTATATGGCGACATAAAAAGAAATGAAAAAAGGAACGCCTTATCGTTTACGCGATGGCTGGAACCAATTCAGTCGCTCTGATTGAACGCTCAACGTTCCCACGACTCTTTAAATGTTTAATGTTTTCCGCAAACTAAGACCGCTCTCGCTTTTTTCACTATAATATTGACATCCACCTACCTAAGTACACTAAACTCTTATGTGTTCGACCTGACCATTAGAAGTTCTCAGTACGCGGCGGCTCGCTTCGTAGAACTTTGGCCCGAATCGCCTTTTGCACAGCCACTTAACTGAATTGGAAGTAGGATTTCAGGGGTACCCTGGCGAGTTCGATCCTCGGTACGACCTAGACGGTTCAGAGCCTGCAATCTTTCTCCCACCTCATGGACTTCACTCTCAATCGCGTAGCCTGCCCTCTACAGGTCAGGAGATTTTGCCTTGAGGCCCGAACGGTCTAAATTAATGGACAGCTCATTATAAAACTCTGCCTAGAATCTTCCCGCCACAACAGAGCAATCTTCCATGACAAAATTCTTATGCTCAAAGAGCCACCTCCATTCATATACACTCATCCTGCAACACATATGAATCGCTCGATGTGTGATTCCTATTAATGAAGTCACGGATTCTCAAAACTCCAAACGTCACAATGATCCAAAACTTTCTAAGAGGGTGTTTATTTTAGCACAGTTGGAAGCTAGGATCATTGATTTGATGCCAGGTTAAATTTTAAATTCACCTACTGCTTTATTGTGATCGTACAATTTTACAAAACAGGGAAATATATTAGCACAGAAAAAATATTAAGCGATTTTTTATACATCTCAAGGGTTTACTACTTGGCGTCTGAATTTAAAGTTGGCCGAACGAGCGTCAGCGGTGAACGACCTCCAAACCCTTCCGATTAAAGGACTTTTCAACGAAATAATTGCGATGTACGAATGATCTTTTTAAGAGGCAACTGAGTGTGCGTGCGTCAGCAAAAAACCTATGCCTCCATTACCACCATCTAATTAAAAATGTTATGCAAACATTTAGGGATGACCAGCTCTTCGCAAAAGGGCTACGTATATTCTAACGGTAACTCAAGATCAATGCCGGAAAGGCAACTGTTGGGAAGTAGAAGACAAGTTCGAACAAGACCAGCACTTGATCCTGGTCACTTCCTACGTGGTCATTCAAGGTAACATAATAACTTCGTAGTTAGTTCCATGTACCTCATAATGTACCCAGACCAATTCCACCCTCTTGAAAGACTTTTGCTAACTTGCTTCGTGTCGGGTTATAATTAACCTTCTTCTTTCTCCTATTTGGGGTGGTAGTGCGATTTCTTGGGTAATTTATAGAGAAACTGCTCGTTTGTTTGTTGATAATAGTTTTCCAAATATGTGATTTTCCAAAGATAAATCTTTTTCACTTCATTTGACAAGTTCAGCAAATGTACATTTGTTTGTTAGCCGTTACTCCACATATAGCTTTTCTCAATTGTTATACCGAATTGTACCGATGTCCAGTTAGGAAGTCTTCATCCTGTGAAGTCTCTCGCCGACACATTTTGACCTTTATAAAATTTCTAACGGGTACGATTTTCCGGTTTGGGAATAAGGGTGCAGCAGTCCTTATTTGCTCTTTCTTGAGCATGAATAGACTGAAGATAGTGCTCCTTTTTTGCCCGGTAAATAGTCCAGTTTCGTATTCACTACGACGTCAACTTGATCTTAATTTTCGTTCGTCCTTTTATAGCTTGTAATCAATATATCAATGGCTTTCTTATTAGCAATACATTATATTGCTGGTAGGGAAAAATTCGAATATGTTTTGCCTTAACCAATCTAGTAAAGTCGGTAAACATTTGCGCGCTAAACTAGGATCTGATGTTACCTACTATCGTTACCTTTGGGATTACCGCAACGTTTTTACCGGAATGAATGAGCTAATTTTACTTTCTGGTATCCTACGAGCTTTCTGGCTTGATATGTGTTCCTTAGCCATGACTGTCGAGTAATTTATAGTATTGCATAAACGATGCCTAGCTCTTTTAGTCAACTAGTTAATTATAAGATTTGGCAGATATTTACAATGGATAATGATAATCTCTTGAAGTTTCGATTAGGTCGATTAGGCCTAATCAGATGTGCGGCATATTCAGTATATTTAGCTCTTCCACAAACTCTAGACCTGTAAGGTTATGTTATGTTATCTTTTGACTTTGGAGAGATATGATAATAAATTGGAAAATTTTTTTTTCTTTTTTTTTTTTTAGTATTCCGTGTGCCTAGTTTTGGTCGAAAGTAAGTCTTTGCTTGATTACATATTTCCGAACTAGTGACACAAATCCAAGGAACTTTTCTCTGAAGCTATATGTTAAGTTTTCTTGATTGTTATCTAGGAGATCGATACATTTTTGATGTACACTATTTTAACTATTGCATCTAGGCCTCGAACTAACTTTCATCATGTCCTATCCGTTCCCTACATTCAATAAATTTCTGTAGCACTGTAGCATTTATCATAATAATGCTCTGTAATCGTACTCAGAACGTGCTTCTAGGTACCTGGAACGCGTATCAACAATATACGCGCTGTGCAAATGTCTCCTAGTCTTAATTTCTCATGTATCTTAACTTATAATAATAACATCTTATATGATACCGTGTTTTGTATACAGGCGGTTCTACGAATCCTATAGTCTACATATTAAGTTCCGTTTATTATAATACACGACCATAACATCGTCAAACTGTACC
>NW_019215145.1:0-25020 GCF_002532875.2 Varroa jacobsoni | reverse complement strand
GTGTATAAGATATATATTATACTTATACATGCTGTCTGGTCTGGTCTCAGGGCTTATTTTTGCTTAGGGATTACCTTGAACCAATATGTCTGCATATGCAAAGGTGCGTAGAATATTTTCTATTGTCTTTTCTTCCTTGTCACAGATGTTACACCTTTTTATACCTATGTGTACCTCGTGTCTAATTTACATACCTATGAGGCAGCGAGCGACTCCGACGACTTACTCTAAAAATGCATCACTTTAGGTGGACCATATCCCTAAATATTTTGTCACATAACCTTGTACTATCATCATACAACTTTTCCGCTGAACGTCTGCTTGCCATTCAACCTTCTGCACCTTTATCGATCTACTGCTATTCGATGTACTGCACTCGATGATTCTCCGTTGTCAATACCTAGCATCGGTTTGTTTGTCCTATTCGCTTTTGGCCTTTCCGCTTACTTCAGTATAAAAGGAACCACAGCTCGATTATTAATTCTTCGCTCCTTTTGTCGCATGGGCCTTGCGCTCTCGAAAGGTCGAAAAGCGCATAGGCCCTGTCAGTAAGAGCTACGCTATATCTATATCTGTATCTGCATTGGAGCGCTGCTGAAACTGCAACTGGTTCCTTCTTATTAGATTAAGCCTACTTTACATTATGATTACATCCTTGCAAGTCTCCATCAAATAATATCTATAGTACGTTTACACCTTTCGCTTGATACTAAAAATACGCTTTATGTCTGCAATGATGTCTAAGATTTTGGGCTATAAATTGGGCATGTACGTATATATTTGTGTATGTGTACCAGCGTGTGCGCGTACTCTGCGCATTCTACAGGTTCTGTAGTTGAAACGCATGTTGAACGCTCTAAAAGAAATGCTAATGTCAGGCATTGAGAGGCGGATACGACGTCGGATTTCGTACCCCTGCGAACAGATTTTTCTCTTCCCTTTCCTCGTATAGCGCCTGTTGATATCGCTGCTAATACCAGCAGTTACAAAGTCTGCCGGATCTTGTACAGGTCCTTACGCCATTTCTGCCGGATACTGCAAAGACCTAGCAGGCCGCTAAATCCTATGGGTGTTTCTATCGGGACTCGCTTGTGCTACGATACACCACTAGGTCAATGAGACGTCGGCCTTCATGCGCTATTATTCGGAAGCGGTACCCTTGACAGTAACGTGTCGATTAGAAAATTAAATAATCGTGTGGGTGGAAGCGTACACGTGTGCGTATACGCACGAATCTATGCATAATTTAGCAAAAGAGAACGCTGGAGATACGCGTATAGTGTCACTATGTATATTGAGATATAATGTATATTAACATACATGTACTTTATCTGTAAAAAAAAAATACTGAAGACATGTCATACACTGAAATACGAACGTCTTTTGATTATAGGCAATATACTACACAGCCTCTTAAAGACGTAAAAAGCCTAATTTTACAATGTATACATACTAGTTTAGCTTTCGACGTTATCGTAGGACGAACCAGTTCTGCACTTAATTTATTGCCGCTCCAGGTAGGTCTACAAGCTGACATAGTTATTACCGTAAATAAATCAGCTGCGGATGTCGTTCATTATGTTGTGTTTGTCCACTGATGACATGCCAATTTTTAGAGGCCTTGCGCTTCTGCTTCGTAGACAGGAGGCGGTGATGTAACTACTCTGCATGGAAGGCTGTTTGCCTGTAAGGAACCTTCCATTATTTCCTTCTTATTTCCTTCTTTACTTAGCTGTATGTTAACTGGATATTACATATGAAAGGCTAGTTACGATTTTTATTTTTCTCCGTCTAAATAGTTATAAGAAGGTTGTCTAGCTTAGCATGTAAGAAGAGATAGGTGTTGTTTTATCCAGCGCAACCTAATAACTCGTAGAAAACGCGTAACAACAAAAAATTACTTTGTTCTTTTTCTATACTGAGGGTCCAACAACAGGTCGGTGTGGTCAAATAGGCACTCGAACGGTTTATATCGGAAATTTCCGCTATAGATTATACGTTGGCATCGGCGCGAATGAAAAATAAGTATTAGTTCACGGAAGTCATTTAAAACTGCGTTCGGAAACTGTACTCCGCAAGTGAAATTGTCCTCCTTTCAGCAGCTCATTCCTTAGTACTGTTGTACGATAATCGATGAACGACGTTGCTGTCTGACGTCGAAGTTACGTGGCATGACGTTATCGTCACATGCTTACGCAAAAATGAAACGAGCACAGCCAGCGTCAATCTGTTAACGGAGCAAATAACTATAAAAGTCAAAGGGACCCAAGCCGAAGAGCAAATATTGAAATTTTACTGTGTATATGATACTCAGGCTTCGGAAAGATCTTGGTGCTCTAGCATTTCTCTTCTAAAAATTCGATCTGAACAGACACAACCGGGCTGAGAACCTGTCGAAATTCTCGAATACGCACAGACGCCACCGTTATCGCTACCTAAATAAAGGTTGATATATAACAATGCAATAACTAAAATAGATTAAACATCATAATACGGACTATCAGTATACAAAATCAATTTGATAAAGAGATTATAGAGACTCTATAGAGAATACTTAGTATTTTTGGTTGCGACAAAGCCACGTATGAATCTGTACTAACTCTGGCATTCTCTTTGGTCGTTCCCAACTAATTAAATGAATGGAGACACCCATTAGACACGGGCAAGTGCTGATTTACTCAAGCAACTAACAGGCCACCTACATTTCGATGGCCATCTATAAAGCGAAACTAGGTGGCCGGATTCCCGCTGAGCCGTATCTCTAGGACACGGTCAAGTGCTGGCCTCGTCCACGAGTTCTCAGTGGGTGCCATCGTTTCATGTTTCAGAAACTGTTTCCTCCTTGTAAAATGTTTCCGCTTCTAAAGAACGCCGCTATCATTGTTAGGACCGATGGTACTAGTCCTTTGTGTTTCATCATCCTTCTTTCCATTCCTCTTTATTGTGTTGCTTAGAGAACTGCACAGGGGCCGGTTGAGTAATAGTTACGGTATGTTTGTTCCAAGAAAAACTCTTTTCCTTCAGCTAGACCACCCGAAAAGAGCACTGCTGGTCATATCTAGCGACCACGGTTCTATGATTTAAGCTGAAATTGTCATCATATTCAACCAGGCGACGTCAAGGCACCGCTCCATCGCATTGGAGAGTGTTCTTCGTCTTGCCCCGCTTCTTTCTCTTCTGCTTTGCGTACTCTGTTATGTCGGCATCAGACTTGTCTTTTTCTCGCTTGGTCTGAGCTAGGAAAAAGGAGTGCAATAAGTTCTCAGAATTCTTCACGGAGTCTAGACGCAGACATTTTGCTAGACATATGATAAATGCTGATAACCTCATTTCAAATGTTGCTTCCCTTATCAGTTCTTTGAGTTTGCTTGTCGGTATGGCTTCAGTGTATCGCGGAGCGCGCTAGCTCTTGCTCGATTATTGTATCCAGTCTACTGAACCGTAATGCTAAAAGATGCACATGAATGCATAGAATGATAAGCAGAAGTGTTTTTTGAACTTACCATAAGTTAATATAAAAAATATTGAAAAAAAAAAAGTTAAATCTCAGTTAAATATGCGCTGACCACTTGCACTGCATGAGCAGAAGTCGGTGGTTTTTGTATTGATTTTGACAAAACGGAATGTGAAAAAGCTGCCTGGCGTTGACTGAAATTTAAAAGTGGCTCATTTTGTATAATAAATATGTAACTGGACGATTCTATCCATATGGCATGACATTAAAGAGACTAATACTTCCTGTCTTGGACACCCTACCACGCGTACATTAACAAACAGATATGCCTTCGTTGTTATAGTGACTATTGGTGATTCTAATATTAGTAGACAGTCTTTTAGAAGTGATCAGGGATAACGTTCGTCGTCGGCATGATTTCAGGCTGGTAGCCGGACTGCGGCGGAGACGAAAGCTCAGAGCCAATGCTCGATATTAGTTAGTAACATTTAACTCTCCCAAGGCCATGGAACTTATGCAGGCTATGATGAAATCACTCATCGGACCATGAAATAGTGGCGAATATCAAAAGACGGTTAGAGCGCTACAAGCGACGGTCAGTGTCCCAGTTTTTCTGTTTAGTCAACACACAACGCGAATATTTAGACGGCTCTCGCAAATAAGGATTTCGCTAATCCTATGGGCCTTAAAGTTATTTGTTATGACTCCCCACCCTGCAGCGCCAAGGGGATAAAACGGAGCTGTGCGGAACTATGTTTGTGTCAAATTTCGACTTACCTTATCATTATGTCATATGGCAATGAATGACAGTTTTTAACAAAACTCACAGTGTTTTATATGGCGAAGCCAACTAGATAATAAAAAGGAATAAAACAGATTACTATACGCGCTTTCTTTTGTCTGTCTCCATGTCTCAATTAATAGAATAAGCATGTGTTACTGTTTTTGAAGCCAGTATCAATGTCGTCTACGTGACCTTCGTTGATTGAAGATCTTTCTTCAATTTTATCATATTATCAAAACACACACGAATACCTCTAAGCACAGAAAGCTTATTGTGGCCGAATGCTAGGCTGAGTCTATTGAGGGTATAGTTTTCTACAGACTGTATTCGTTTGTGTTCGACTGTACGTGTATAACAAAAAAAAAAAGCTTGGGTACTATCATAGATATTAGGCCACTCAGAAATGTGAGAAATCATAACCATATATATTTAGATGGCAGTATAATTGCGGCCTTTAGAACCTGCGACTGATCACTCAAAGCTTTAACAGGTGGGTCGTACTGCGCGCTATGGAGACTCCGAGTGCTTTACGAGTACGACTTTCATCTTGGAAGAATAACGGCAGTAACAGCTGACCGTTTGAACTTTGTGTTCGGAGAAGGAAGAAGCACCGTGAGCTATTTTATTAAATTAATTCTCTTAAGAAAACTTTCAACTCGCCAAAGACTCAATACGATTTTTAATAACGTAATATTCAAAGCTGTGATGGAACCCAATTCGTCTTAAACCTCACAGGTGTTGGCACTGAGGTCGACTGTACTTTATTAGGTCGAGTCAACGGGGTGGAAAAACGTTGGACAAATGGGTGCCGTATGATTTGGGCACGGACAAAGACGGAAGTGTAGAGGTATTCGCCTCTTTCTACTTTATCTTACAATTGTGAACCGTTCTTGAATTGGATTGAGACTTATAATGAAAATAGCTTTTTTTTACGATAACCGCAAACGATAGTATTAATGGATGCACTTAAACTAGTCAGATCTAATTTGTTATACATTATAGCTCCATCAACCTTGTTTCGTCTATTATGGCTGAAGTGTGCCCTGAACAACTAAGGAGAGCAATAAAAAGGTATGCATCGAACAGCCAAAATTATTGGGCAGAGTTAAGCTACCTCTATAACACAACAACCCATCACTAATCTTTGCACTATAAGACAGCACAAAAACGCAGGAGATACCTAGTTTAGCAAATTTTTTTTCCAAGTTTCGCTAGCTTTCTATGAAAAAATTCTATAAAAAATAAAATGAAAGAAAAAAAAATAAGAAGGAGTCCTCAATGCTCTTGTAGAAATTTCCCTTCGAGGCTTTATAGACTGTCATATCCTACAATTTTATAGCACAGAGATTATCCAAACAGTAGACAGTCATAGATGGTAGTGATGCGCATTTTAATTAAAAATAAAATAGCTGTATTTACGAAAAAATAAAGTTCACTATCTCGAATTCTCTATTGAGAAGTTGAATACGTGTATCAGAGGCCATCATTGTAGGATTCGTCAAAGAGGAGTGGCCTTTAAATAAGATAGAACAAATTTATATATCTCGGAATCATCCTAAATGAAAACGACAGTGAATCGATAAGCTAGAATATGGCTGTACTGCACACTCCCCAGCACAACTATTCACCTGCCGTTAAGACTTCATTCGAATAAGGGCAGTTGAAAAAATCGTATGGAACAACAAAAACCAATTGGACTTTATTTAAATAGAAGAAGATCTGTAGGCACAGACAAAAAAAATCCGCTAATTCCTTCCTGTGTCTGTGGTATACATAGCCACTTGAGTGCTACGTCACAGCCACTCGATTTAACGACATCTCTCCTCTCGGAAGTTCGGCGGAAGATCAGTCTTCAGTGAGCGACTATCAGCAACTTTGCTTTGCATGAGGAAATGACCTCCGGAGCGTTTTTCTTTGCATGCGCTAAACTTGTGCTCTAGCAGAATATCAAAGCTTCCTATAATAGCGTCTCGAGTATGAGCTGCCACACCCAAATGGCTTTGCTCGGTAAAGCTATCATGATTCCGTGCTTGCTATTCAAACAATATCAGGAGCCCGCGCTCGCAATCACGTCTTCCTCCCAGAAAGACGACAATGAACGTCAGAGGGGAATTAAATGCATCCGGAGGCGTCACTCCGTGCCTCTTTGGCCGATGATATAACCACTTTAATTCATTGATGTTACACCCAGCCCAAATTAAACTAAACTATAGAGCAACGACTATCGCGTTACAGTTATCTCGTTCGACCCAACCCGTTATTCTTTTGAAATTTTTTTTATTTAACACAACATGAACGAAAGTTCGATCGCTGGCCTATACCTTTTAACGCTCAACCTGCTACACTCCTTTTAGTCTGGCAATTATATTAGTGCAGTGATTCTATTTCCTTCATGCAGTTTTAATCTGTTAACAATATTTATCATGGTGCAATTACGCTGTGTCATGTATCCCGCTCTTCCATTGCAATGTTTCAACGGTAATGCTGCCACGCTTTAGCTATCACATCGTCGGTCCTAACGTTTGTCTTAGGTTACCCCCAACGTAACACGAACTGTTGTTCAATTGCATGCCGAAACTTCTACAGCTACTTAGACGCTATATACGATTGTAGTACTTTCGATATCCCGTTGCAGTTATCCAGCTACTACGGTTTGCTAGTGACCTCGTTAACTGGGCTCACTTATTCTATTACCCTATCCTACAAGAGCAAATGTCCAAATGCAAACTTTGGTAACTTTGTTGTATTATAACAGTTAGTCCGTTTACGCACCACATGTATATCACTAATGAAAACAATAATTGAACTCGATTTCAAAATGGCAGATACAACCCAATCGAATTTTGTACATGTAAAGTTGACCTCTACCCGTGCTCATGACGCCTGTCAGGAACTTAATCTAGACTCACTTCTTCCCGCTGGAATAGAAACTATATGGTTCACATTTTATCGAGGCTTTCAGTAATATGCCAAATTAGTTTGCTCTTAGCGAATAAATACCACCATTAAAAAACTTGCACTGGTAAAAAAATACAATTCTCACGTCGAAAAGATGATTAATTTCTCATAAACGACTCTAGCAAATACCACAATTTTAGACCGTTGCACTTAGGTGACACGTAGCGGTCCGGCTTCTAGTCTTGGCGTGAACACGTACTGGGAGCCAGCTGTGTGATGGAACACCCAATGGCTGTATGGCTAGAGAAAAATAAACAAACAAACAAACATTTTGACAAACTCCTAACAGTTGTCGAAAAAATTTCCAAAATGGGGTCTATATAGAGAAGAGAACCTCCTCCCGGAAAACCTATTCTTCCATACGGACCACATGATTCATACTTTAGCAATTATTTGGCCATCTGATTAGCATGACGCCTATATGTATGAGAAGTAATTACCTCGCTGTAAGAGTAATAATATCAGTATTTGATAATATATGTTAGTGACTGTACATAGTGATGTAACGCTGTTTTCCAAGTTGAAAAATTGCTAAACTACTGGGACTACGACGACACAAACCAAGGTGCTTTACAGAGCAAAAAAAGAGTACTCGACGTCGTTACTATTGTATTAATAAACATTTATTACACCGTTATTATATTATAGACCAAATATGAATTAATTTGATCCACGTTATACTTGGCCTATTACGAACTATAAACCCCTTGCAAACCTATACCCCTACCGTTAGCCGGTCGCAACTTTTCTGAAGTATATTAATCCCGTTTCCGTTATTCCGTCGCAGCTATTCTGTTGCACTGATTTCCCGAATTTATTACCAATAATCATCCCGTTCTCCTCTATTAGCATATTCCCCCCGTTAGCCTAATGCAGTTACCCCTTTACTTTGCTCTAGTAATTAACCATTCCGCTGGAATTAATATCCCAGTAAGCTTGTTACTTTTGCTGCAACGTATTGTAACATTAACGTACTCGATGTATTCAGCTCCTTGAAGTAACAACTGGGCTTATTTTCAAAACTAGGCCCAATTGAAATTTACTCTATTTATACATGTTGAGTTAACCTGCGACCGTATACGCAGTGCCAGTTTGAGACCTTGACCTAACTAGACTCTGTGCCTTTCTACAATTATTCTCTTTCTCCCGATTCAGTTAATCCGAGCAATAGAAACCATATCAATCAGTTCACAAGTTAACCAAATCGCGCCCCTCTTGCAAGCAGAAACTACCCCCCCCCCCCCTCCCCAGCGAGAAAAATGTCTGATCAGTCAAATCGTGAAAACCGAGATAGCTCATACTTCATCTATTTTGAATAATGATTTCGAAAATTAGCCCAATCAACATTACTCCTTAGATTTTTAAAAAGAGTATTATGCTTTTTTGGAAAGAAAACTGTTCTCGGAGAAACATTGTCGGATTGACTCCATCTTACGCCAGGTTTTTTCAGCATAGAAACCTGTTAAACTTCTTAAAAACATTTAATGATGATTCTTTTGAATATTTACACGTTTACCCTTAAACATTTGGAGTTTTTTCGCTTCAACTTTCCAACTGACAGTTGATTGCTGCTGCAAAAACGAATTTTCACTACATTATCGCATTAATTTTTCAGTTTTTTTTTTGAAGCGAAAATATCTATTTTAGGCATAAGGTGCGTGCATTTCTGTTCAACTTGATAACTTGGTCAATTGGTGCTGTAAACAGCCCAGCCTACATGGAACACCATGTTAGGTTTTCGCTGTTCAACCGAATTCTTAATTCGATAACTTCAGTCATACTTCAATGTACACTGCACACAGTTTTCAATTGACATTAGTTACAAATTTACTCTAAAAACATTCCAAGTGAAATTTCAGTATTTTCTGTAATCAGCTTTACCCAGTACGATACCATTTAAATTAGAAGAACAGTGCGCGATACAGGTACTAGTAATAAACAGAACCAAACAAAGAAAAAGCTTAATTATTTTTGATTCCAAGCTGCCGGAATAGATATTTGGGGTTTGTTCTGGCAGTAGTTTAGCCAGTCGGTATTGTTCTAAACATAGGCTTCGTCTGTTGCGTATTCAAATCTGCCGCGGCTTTTTTAAATGTGTGCTTGTATTAAAGAGAACTCGAAACTCTTCAAGCGGAAAATTTGTGAGGCAGGGTCGTCAGAGTGTCACTGAGCCGGACTTTTGCGTATTGCCATAGCGCTACGTCTAAGGCGTTTGCTTTTGCAGGCGGCGAGATAGCTTTGCAAAATCCATTCATCCAGAGAACTTATCTACAATAAACAACTAGATTAAGTTTCACGATGATTTGCGATGGGCGATCCGTACGTAATGTATCTAAAGCAGTTTCGCGTTTAACTTTCGAAAATTACATGGCTGTTCCAGTTATATCACATTTCATACGTTCTTGTCTATTCCTGTCATGCTATAGCACTACAACAGGTGCGATAACGCCAAAGGACCGTGAATGAATTACCGGAAAAACTATGAAAACGTGCAGCACTAGACAGCTATGACCGGGTGTCAAGGTTCTTCTACCATTTAACTTAATTTATTGTAGTTCTCTTTATGGCCATCATGTGATCTGACAACGTCTTCGCTATCTTTGCACGCTGTTTCAAGCATACGTTCCTCCTTCGGCAATGCTAACGAGCTAAATGGCAACAAATCATACGTTAACGATGAATAAACATGCAAGGCGTGCGTGTTTGGCTAGATATTGAAAAAGAAGCCTACATCTAGAGTAGAGCAGATGACCGAAAAAAAATATAGGTTATTGTATGTGGTTTCCCGTGCGCACCTGTACATGACAGCGGAAGAGGTAGCTCGCTTACTTCTAGATTTAATTTAGCCGTATCAATATTTTCGCGCTATACCAAATAAAATGTGTGTGACTAGGAAAACGCTAACTCAATCAATTTATGAATTAGGCGTTTCTGAGGAGATTGCAGATTTGAGACCCTCGATGGAACAAAGCGTGAGGGTTAAACTTCAAATCACCTTAACGGATCCGAATATTGAAAAGGACGTCGGAAAGACAAGTTCAAGTCATAGCTAAACAAGCAGACAAGGCATTAGTCTCGTTTTGATCTGTTGTTGCTCTGAATAAAGTTATTCTGAATGAAATATGTTACGAATAAAAATAACCTCAAACGACTCAAGAGAATCGTATAGACGATGATGATTTTTGTTAAAAAAAAAAAGAAGCGTATACATTATATTCTATCGACACATTCGTCTTCTGCAAGTAAAGGTTTCTGTGTTTGTTTAACTAGCAAAATATAAAGTTTAAAATGATTGCGGTCCTAGCCTAAAACAATGCGAAAGCCTGCTTCTATATTTGAAAATACCTAAGCCTTAGTTAGATAGCGTCATCTATTAAGGTCCAATGTTCCGCCTCTATCCATCAACTAAATGGACTAGAAATGGACATTTTTACGATGACGGCTCCGTTTTCAAGGTCGTTCGGGACAGCATTTTTGCCTACAGGTCTAGCTGTGGTTTGATGTCCAATAGGTCTTTTAAAAGCGTTCACATTAGTCTACAGCAGGGCCTTATGACAATGCGGCGTTGCTAAGCAGGCTTATCTGGTCTGGAAGCGACACCGTACAGCCAGGCGGCCTAATCGATTTTCCTACACTCATATCTTCCACTGAACGATAACAAATAATCGTGAGTTGAGTATAGGTAGAGAAATGCCTAGATTTAAAGATAATGAAGGCGAAAAAATATCGTCCTGGTCACTTTTCAATGGCGACCTCATTTTGGGCAGAAGGATTGTTGCTCGTTTGTTACCGGACCTTTTCCCGAACACAGAAAGTCGCCTCTTTACACGCAAAAGACATTTTTTCTAGGTTTAAAAAAAATTCAGATCCCGCTCTACCCGTTTTCCGGAAGGTTAAACGGGTCGATAACTAGAAAGATCTGCTATATTCTGTCCTGCCTTTACACGACCTGAACTCTGTTACTCCTATATGTCGGCGTTGCTTTTCCTTACGTGTTGTGGCTTTGCATATAGTAAAATTCTACATACGCTGAATCATGTGAGGACTAAAAGGAGCAGGAACAGTTAAGATTGGGTGGAGCTAGTGTATTGCTTTGGCCGAAATCGCCGCGCGGTTTCTGTTAGCGCCTTCCCGTGCCTGTGGCCTGCAGCCCACACAACCTGGCACGAAGTGCCCGACGGAGGATACGAGCGATTTATTTTCAGCTTTAGCTTATCTGATGCCTCGACTACGACGTTGAAATAAAGGAAGATAGTTTGAAGGATGCGCTACAGAGCTACCAGCAGTTAATATAGACCTCCGGATATCGATACTGGGTTAGATGTGGTCGCGTAACGCGCAGGAGAAAAATGTAAACCTACAAATTACTTTTCCAGAAGGCTAATATAACTATATATATAATTATGTAATAATTGTATATATATATAGTTATTACAAAGAGTCTGACAGCAGAACATAATGCACTGGTGGATATCGACTGTTTCAAGTGTATGTACAAATTTCACTGTCTCTCTCTCACTTCCCTAAACTGATTCTTGCGGTCGATAGGAGACTCTGAGCCTTGATGGACTTAATCCATTAAATAACCGTTATTCCTTGTTGTCTATTTCAGACTGCCATTACTACCAATTTGAGTAGCTAATGAACAAAAAGCTGCCATAAATTATATGGTGGTATCAATTGACTGAGCGAAAATACCCGTTTGCAAATTGCCTGGTATAAATAGTCAAGTATTTAAACGTTCGATTGCCACCATCGAAGGCTGGCGCTTGAAACAAGTTTAAGAAAAGACTAGCCTTTAATGTAAGAAGAGGTGGATTTATAGTTTGATGCACTTAAAGACGACGGAAACTTAATATATACTTTCTCAAAACTTTTTCTTCTTCGAAAACGTATGTTTGGGTATCGGCTCTAATTAGAACAGTATTTCTGTAATTGAACCTCTTACTATTTTGTGTGTGGCTGAACTTCTGTTTTTATAACGAGATTTTAAGCACAGAAGCCTCTAAACAAGCCAAACAGTAACAGATAGTGACATCAACAGTAAATAATATCACTTCTCTTGCAGGTTAGTGTTATTGTGTTGATTCTCAAGCGATAGCAATAGCCCTAAAGCTGCTTGTTTCAACGATATATAATATAAACGGTTTAATATTAAGTAATTTACAACAACTCTATCAATGTTTTTGCGTGTGTTTCGTTCTATTTGCTACTTAACCTAACCGGGTCCGCTAAAAGGTTTTTCTTTACAAGTCGTAAACTTTACGAAACTCAAAAGAACATACGTGAAGCAACACGTAACGGTTCAGCTGATTTTCAGTATGAAGAGAAACATTTACTACCAACATGTGTCAATTAAAAAATATGATGTCATAAGTGAGAAGAGAACATATTTTTTTTAAATGTGCGTTAGCTTAATAATGTACAAATGTCACAAATGTTTAACTATTCTCTCGTTTTAATAAAAACGGTATGTTCACTCGCGCTGTTTCTGAGTGCTGTTTAATACTGTCATAATCTGAAAGAAACCGCGAAATTGATGTGTCTTAACCGATCCTCAACTAAGTTTACTAGGGTTTGCTATCCTTGGTCCTCTAACGTCTCGTACAGGTTCCTTCTGAGATTGAAGCACAATTTTTCGCAAGTTCGAAGAATTTAGATACTACTGCAAGGAAAATACCCGCAAAGCTTGGATAGCCCTGGAGTGTCTCCGTCACTTCTGTCACATAATCTGGCATTGTTTATTTAGGGCCATCGTCTACTGTACGTCCAATGCTTTCTCCCAGAATTAGCGTTGATTACGACTGACACGGGTAGAGCGGCACGAACTGCGAATCTGCCTACTAGCGTGCTCTAGAAATATTTAGGTCGTATACAGACTGGTTGAATTGATCCATTTAAGAAAGTATGTAATCGCCGATTTAAAGTTTTGACCCTATCTCGTTTATACTATCTAGAACTAGAAACGAAGTCAAGGAGAGAATTCGGGCTCCTGTACTTTGATGGGACAATGTTGTTGAACGACAGCAGGACGACACCATGTCATTGTGCGGTCTATTCAAAGCCAGATTATTGGAGAGATCACATTTTAGCGCTCGGATGCAATATACCTGTTGGGCAACCGTTCCGTTCCACGTGTCAAACTGACAGGACTCAACGTTACTATCCAGTTTCCGGATCTGATTATGACCGTTTTTTACAGCGGCACTGCTACTGCTCAAAGGCCGCCGGAAGCCAGCTTTTCTCTGACAAACTTCACCTGGATCAGCCTACGTGTAGAGGAGCGATACACACGGTTTGGGTTTCCAAGCACTCGCTAAGATCAGCGAACAAAGAAAATGGATAACAGCGCCTGAAGGCACGCCTTATCGGACTTTGGTCTTCCCAGGTACCTAAATGTAAAATCCTTCATGTTGTTGGGGTAGAAAAGAAAACTGATTGGTCGCCTGTTAAACCTAGGACGCAAAAGGCTAATGGACCTTTCCAACGCGGTCATTGTGTTGCTGCTAAAGACCTTTCGATCGTAAGCTGACTCCACACAGCACATTACTAGAGTAATGCCTTCTTTGTAATTCAAAGCGTCGTCGACGTCGTCGTAAGGTGATAGAACCTATCACGGCGAATCCAATTTACAGTGACGTGTTACTTTCTTTGCTCAAAACTTTCGCAATTAGCAACGATATCGCCATCCGAAAGTACTTAGAACGCCCTACGATATTCTGGGTTCATTTATTGGTGTAGTAACGTAACCTGGGTGACTCTAGCAGTGTTTGCTGCGAACTGAAAGTTAGAAATTTGAATTATGTTAAGGAAATGGGGAGGAATCACGTGCTTCAGGCGGTTGCAGGCTACTGCGTCCGTAACGTTGTGTAGCGTCGAGGCTAAATGTGTGAAATATATATATATATAGGAAATATAATTTTTACAACTCCTGATGAATGAATCATACATTGAAATTCAATGCAGCACTAAAAAAACTTCCTTCGTCATTAATAAATGATCGCCTTCTATTTAAACCTACATTTAATTTTTATGAAGATACGCGTCCGGAAACGGGAAAGTGATAGATACTACACAACAACGGAAGGCTTATGAAATGATTATACGTTTACTTTGTTCAAAAGCTGTGGTCGTATCTTTACTATCTCGCTAGAATCTGCCCATTAAGAGTATATTCCGCATTGTACAATTGCCAAAGCGAGGCAATAAATATATACTTACTTTTTTTTTTTAACTGCAGAGCTACTTTCTATAGAGAGTCTGTATTCGAGATGTAAATACTATGTTAGGACTTGCAATATCAACCGCGCAAGATTTTAGGCCGTGCACTGCTTAAACTTAAAAATGTTGTAAAGGGGTTTTAATTCCCAGATAAATAGTGAAGCTTGTTGAAAAGCCGGGGCGGTAGAAGGCTAAGGATACTTTGCTTGTTTTTAAGTGTGCGTGTGTTAAGAAAACATTATCAAGTCAAATTTCTCTATTTCATTTGTTAAAAATTATGATGTAATGTCATGATTATACCTTCCATAACTTGTAGTTAGAATCAACTTTTCAATCAAAGTTTAATTTGAACGATTTTCCAAAAACTTTTTCACAAAGTTTACAGCTGCCATTAGACATTGTAATTAAAACTAAAAGAATCTATTGAGGCTGAAAGTAAGGATGTGCTCAACTCTAGCTTTAAGCTCAATAGTCATGTAGACAGATCGATTGATTGGCTACTCATCGTATGACTATTGATGCGGCTGCTGGCGCTGCTGTGCTCGTAAGCGTTTGTATATGTTGAGTGATAGACTTACATCAAGTTATTCCTCAGACCAGTGACAGGATTGCTGCGCGGGAATTATGAAAACGATCAAAAGAAGATAGCAATGAAGCGTACAAACTAGCGATGCCAGACATACCGATTGTTTAGCCGGCCTTTGTTGCCGCCATTGATATTATCATTACTATCAATGTGCTCGTTTGGACGCCAAGGTCTTTATGTGAGAAGGCTTTAGGTCTGTAAAGCCAAGGTCCCTCCTGTTCACGGCGTCTCAATGATCTATTGCAGTGAACAAATGATTCCCACTCCTTGCTCGTTAGCTACCCATACTTAATCCCATCTGAAATATTTTTTGGAATTTGTAGGTTTAATAACACAGATGCGGCCATCTGGTAGGGGGAGGATTCGAAATAACGCTAGCAAGCAAACAACTAACCGTTACATAAATCTTTCGTTATTAAGAACTTAATGCATTCAATATTTAATTTGGGTGCAGCCTCGTTAAAATAGGCTTTGTTTTGACTTTCCTCCCACTTTCTTGACTTGTTAACTTTTTTTTGTTCGTTTCGTCCACATTTTAAACACTTTTTTTTTTGCATACATCTTGTCCTATCTGTGAAGTAGTGATGCGGATGTCTTCCTCTAGTTTGTCTACCGTCTGTCCGTAGACTGAGAATTCACAGGCTATATCTGCGAGAAGAGTTTACATCCCAGAAAGAAGAGGGCATGTTGGCCGGAAGCATTATTGAGTTTTTCTCTTGGTCAAAATTGTAAACTTTGTTTGCTACCAGAAGCGGTGAGTGGCTGATCTCCAGGCAGGGTGACTCGAATGGCCTTCTAGATTATGTGACATATCTATTCCATTTTGTCGAAGAACGTAGAAACGAAAGTGTGCTACGAAGATCCCCGAATGGTGGACAAGCGTAAGGAAAATGTCCGCATCAATACGTTGTAAAGCAAAGTCTCAAACGTAGGAACTTTGTAATGAAAGAGGTTTCATTCAGTTACCTTTTTGTTCGCGTTACTTTAAGGTCGCTCCAAATCATGTGGTTCCTCCTACACAGAAGACTGTGTACACTAGGTCGACCAGGGCCATGTGGTGTATCACCTTCAAACTAACAAATACCATGTAAAATATTGAGTGGAAATTAAATGAATTGATGCACGGTTTGAACTGGATGACATGTTTATTATTTAAAATGCTTATTTCGATGTTCAACCGGCAATTTGGCGGACTTCGGTTAAAATCTAACAATTTGGAAAAGGTTTCACTATAATAGCCGTTCTTTGAACTGACGCGCAGAGTGTAGCAAATAACAGCTCGCAAAAAGAATTGCACAAACGTTGCGGAAGACACAGTTTGAAAAAATATATCTATCTCCTGTGAATGCTGAAACCTCGATAGCCCCACAATGGACAGTAATGTCTGACGACGAACGGGTCTCCGATATATTACAAATAGACGCTATGATAATATTAACGTTGGTCAAATGTATTTTTTAAATCTTCTCTTAACAATTTATGCCTTTCGTCCTCTTAATATGATAGCATATTTCAGCTACCGTTCGGTGAACTGCGCTTTCAAGAAAACGTGTAATTTGTGTCAGACGTCCTCGCCGTGCTTATTTCACCTATTTATAGCGTTTTTTCTGTGTGTATCAACGCATGGTGATGTTTTTGTCAATATGTTTAGAATTGAGGTAATTAAACTAAGAACGTCTTTCTCCTAGATACGTCTCATAGTTCTTAAAATGTATTTTCTACATATTTATAGAAAATGAACAGGCGCCTGCCTTTGAGGGGTGGTATTTTCCGTGGAGTGAGTATCTACATTTACGTAGGCTTTCTTGCTTTCGCGTTTTGACAGAAGCCACTTATCAAACACTCCGAGTTTTACGTCCAAAGTTACCATTAGACATAAATTGCTTTGTATTTAAGGTCACTGCGCTCTTGTTTCTACCATCGCACATATATAAGAAATATGTGCCATTCGTTCGTCCATTCATTAAGGTCCGCAGTTTTGGGCAGCTAAAGTCGCGTAGTCGGGTCCGTTGGCAAATGTAGAGAGCAATCCATCAAGAGGTTAACACTACTTCTGCGGTGTTTGAGCCTAATTTGACCTGGACCTTTCTGGGATTGAGCTGCTCGAACGCGTGTGCCACCTTACCTGCCGCGATGTCTGCCGCTATCGCAACCTTCCATCTGACTTGTCTGTCCGTTTAAATTCCTACTGCCGCTTAATGTTTCTTGATTAGCGCCTCATATGCCTCTAAGTGGAACTGAAAGTCGGTTACCACCGATAGGTTAAACAGGTTTATGTTGCTTCAGCAAAGCAAAAGCCTTGCTTGTTATTAAAAAAATAGTTTCTTTTTTTTTAATCTATCATATCTATTATACAATAGCGTTTATTGAATGGAAGCTGTTTTTAGTGACCCTATATATCCTGTGCCAGCCTTTGACATGGGGCGGGTCATTACTAAACTTTTCTGCTGCATGTTGAAGTATCTTGCCATTCAGTTATTTTAATGCC
Source organism: Varroa jacobsoni (assembly GCF_002532875.2). NCBI lineage: Eukaryota > Metazoa > Arthropoda > Arachnida > Mesostigmata > Varroidae > Varroa > Varroa jacobsoni. The sequence continues at coordinate 7,529 of NW_019215145.1, read as the reverse complement.
AGACATGTCATGTACGACGTGTAGCGTGTGATATATTAATGTTGCGCCTATAGGAAACACTCACATTTGCTATTTTTCTCCAAGTGACCAACTCGATTGTGGTAAATGTACCAATATCGCAACTGAGTTAGTTGGATCGATTGGCGTAAAGCAGATTTTGCTACCATTAAAAATAGAATCTAGAAAATAGAAGTAGACATACGACTTTAGTTTCAAAAATGCGCGCGAAAAATTTGCCTTCAATTTGAACGTACCAAAAGCAACGTGGAAGTTCTTCGAAATGAGCGATAGTGGCCTTTACAGTACGTTACGTCTTGTCTAAAAAAGCTCGTACAGCTCATGTTGGGATTACGGAAAAATCGATTGAGCAGATGAGCAGTACACCAACTTAACAATATGTCGCTGTAAATTAATTACAAATGCTCTTTATAAAATCAGGGAAGAAAAAATTCGAAACAACAGCTACTTTTAAGTCTAGATTTTAGGCATATTTATCGGACATCAGGGACTTAGTACTGCTCAAATTTGAGTTACGTTTTTGTCTAGATCTTACACGCATTCACATGCTCTTAGAACAATTTCTAAGTCCTGACGAGGATTGTGCGAGAAGCTCTTGATCCGAAGTAAACTTGTGTTGTGTTAAAAAGCGATAAAAACGCTTACCAAACAAAAACAAAGACCATAGTACGAAGTATAACGTATTCAATTACCGGAACTACCAGATATGAACGTTCAATGGGAACTGCAACCTAATCCCATTATGGAACCTCATCAATAACAACACATTTTTTTGATGAACTATAACCATAATTATTAATAGATTGTAAGTGTGCTTGTGCGTTATCGAGCTGAACGCTGGAGTATGGATACGAGTGACTGCTTATTTTAAAGTGGATCAGTGAAAGCTGAGGTCGCATCAAAAGTCCTCAAACGAACAACTTGTACGTTGTCTGATAATGAAAAGATAAAAACTATATGCATAAATGTGTAGACCTAACTTACGTTCCCTACTAGTAAGTAAACAATCCAACAACTGGCAATGATAGGAACAGCTGACGTCGCTAAAAATCCTTGGCCGTCACAAGTCAGTTATCTCTGTGATAGGGTTTTACACCTTTTGCCCAAAGTTCCTAAAAACAAAAAAAAATGGAGGGGTCATGCTTCCACGGTCTATGTTTATACTAAAAGTTAAGATCAATTGAGGATGTACTTTTTTTGCCCACGCTAAATTTTTGTTTTTGCTGAACTGGCCTTCGCGTTATGACAGCTACGTATTTCTTTTCTAAAACATGAAATCACCATATTTACTTCATTTGATAAATAAAGAAACAATAGGAAAAGTGGTATTTCATTGATAACGAGTCTCTCATCTACGTTACATGTCCTATATCTTTCCACGAAGTCAGACTAGAGTGAAGTCCGCTTGGCTGTGTGACCGCCATTAGACAGCGGAGAATCTTAATGGGTATTTTGTCAATCCATTTATGCACATGTGGTAATTAGATGACGAGGCATTTTAGATGATAGATGAGAACTAATTTGCAGAATCCAAAGTAGTATATTTTAAACAAGAACGTAAGCCAACGACTGATCCTTTGCGACCTTTTCTTTTCATTGGCAATGGCAATTCAGCATAGCAAAATATGCAATGCCTTAATTATCAACGCTGTGGATGTGCGCTTGTCCGTGACTAAGTGTATGTGTTGAGCCAGGGTAGTAGGTTTACTTAGGAAAGCGTAATTGGATTAGAGTAGTCATTGTTGTGCTTGGCGTGACTGGGTCCATCTGCTACAGTACTTGCCCTCTATGAAGTAGACTGTTGAAGTCTAAAAGACGACGGCCCTTAGACTCTAGGTAATTTTTAATAGTTAACCTTAAAGCGGTTGGTTTATTTCTTTTATTTTTAGAACCTGATTTGCTTTCTAATAATAAACAAAGAAATATTTCGTAATTGTCATTTCCGAAGACTGTCAAACTCATAACGGCATTCCCCTTACATTAGACAAACCGGCGGGAAGATTTGTCTCGCTCTTTCTCTCTCCGGGCTTTTGAATGTTAGTTGATTACTGATTGGCCAGGTCCTGGGCCATGTGAAAAGGGTCGATCATTGGCCGATTTTGCACGTGGATCAAGCCGAATAGATTATTAATTTGTAGAACTGTCGTAGAAATCGAGTATAACAATGAAAATTATTCGCGGACGACACATCACGCTTTTGCCCGTTTTAGCTAACGCATATCTTCTTTTAGAAACACAGCTTTCTTGGAAAGGTCGTCACATGCACGTGCGAGTAGTTTATTAATATTGTTACAGTTGCATCGTACTAAGGCATATCAGGAAACATTGTATAATCCTCCTTGTATACTAAAAAGTACGTATGTATTGAAAAGTTGGCAAAACTTCGGATTCACTTACTAATTGAACTTATTACGCAGTAAAATTACCTAAACGCTTATCTAAATCAAGCTACCGCGAGTTCTTTCAGTAGAGATATATTCAAATGAGCTATTTTGACCAATTGGGGCAAACTTTTCTGCAAATAAAATTTCTACAAAATTATAGACTGACGTATTTCTGACGCACGTGTGCGTGAGACTAACATGAACGTAATGTGTCTATTAATGCTAATGCATTTAGGTTTTCCAATTGAAAGAAGCAAGTAGATCCGCAACCTATCAACCTGTGTTTGGTAGAACGTATACAATGTGCCCAGTTGACCAATCTAAGTAAATGTAAACTCAACCATCGAGATACAACTCCCACATAATGTTGACAATATATTACCCAGCTATCAGCAAATAGGTTACTGCCTTAAAATCCTGCGACATCAAACAATTACAGTTGACAGCTAAAAGAAATTTGCTACAGAATCGTGACGAATCTGTAAGTTTTGATATCGTCTTTTTCCTGCTATTTTGTTTACTATGGAAGAATTATGACCTTTATACGAATCATGCACCACGGGTGTCGACTTTAGAATTGCAGCAATATAAAAGCCATTGACGAATGTATCAGGCGCCAAATATACACGAATGGTAAACAAAATTTTTCGGGACAAACACGATTGTAAAGCTGATGTCTTTGAAGCCGAAATCACGATATAGGAGAAATAGAAGAATGACGAAAGGCCATCAAAAACGCATCAAGAACGACCTGTGCCTTTACCTTCACTGACGAGTTGATAAGTGACTTTTGAACGACAATCCCATTTTACGTAAGAGATACTCCTTTTATAGGAGATCGGACCGAATGTTAATGACAGCAAAGTGCATGCTGCTTGCTAATTTGGCACTAATTGGCACTAGCCGTAAAAAGGCCCCGATGTATAAGCAAATAGCACGCCATCAGGGTAATAATTTGTTTCCGAACTACCTTTTTAAAGCCTCTTATCCTCAGTATTTTAGCATAGTCGATGGTTCATTTACCCTCAAAAGTCGACTTCGTGTATCCGTTTATGCCAGCTGTTGCAAACAAAGCTTAGAAGACATTTGACCAGTTTAAGCGAGGTTTTCACTGAGCAGTACACATAATTCTTAATTTTTGTCACAATTTCGTTTTATTTGACATTCAAGGAATGTCCTACAATCATAATATATTTTCAAGTTCGATACGTGGCAAAGATATGTAAACAACCAAAGCAGAAGAAAATTTATGATCTTTAGCTAGGTATAAACGTCAATAGCACTCGTGAAGTATGACAAAGAAGGCTGGATTTTAGGCATAAATGTTCCTATCACACGCATCGCTCGCCTTGTTTTAAAAGCATTACTGGAACTATTCATCTTCAATAAATATACTTCTTCTATATTTTGAGCCGCCTCTTAACGCGTGTCCGACAATTGGAATTCTCATCATTATTGATTTGAATTTCCTGCCTAACATTGAATAAAAATTGGATACCTAATTCCGTCCTGTGCAGTGATTTATCGGGAAAGATAATGGGAACAACGCATAACTGCAGCAGCAAACGACATTACATAATAAAGGCTTATAGGTCTTGTACAGAGAACGAAATTAAAGAAATTTTTTCAATTCAGACAATTGAGGAAAGGGAGGCTGGTTCATCTCGCTGCTCAACGCTCTTTACGCCATCTCGTTTTCTTGATTATATCTTTCGAATCATGGAGTTATTCGAGTGCCGTATGCATACTATCTACCCATTTTCAAGGTGTATCTAGAATCCATTTTGCAACTTTTTTTCCTCGCGTTTACTTGACATAGCCTGTATTCTGCGCTGCCTCTCTTCTGTAGACTCCGTCGAACACATAGGTTTTCAAGAAATCCCTACGCGTTTTCAAAATTGTGACGATACCCGTGGAAGAATCCATGTTCAATCATTGACACTGTGTCGCCTTATACAGCACATCCTGATCACGGAACGGACTCATGATTCCATCTTTCTCTTGATTTGCTAGCGTGTATGCATCAGTATCTCTGTAGGTCATCGATAATGTTTGTACGTGCCCTTTCGCTTGTCAGAATCTCGTCTTGTTGTTTTTTTCTTTGTTTCTTTTTAGTGGCCATAAGACAGTGTCCATTTCTATCATTCTACATGCAAGGCATTTCCGCAGCGCAATGGTTGTCTGATTCGCAAAAAGCTTATTGAGATGCTTTAGATCTGTAAGGCGGCTGGTGCCCAAATTGTTGCTTTATAAAGCACTGCCAAATCAGCTATTTTCGCCAGTAGTCTCCACTTCTGCTCATCACCTCTTTTTGTTTTGGCCACGATCTTTATATCACTTCAGCTGCTTTTGTCGTGGCGTACGCGACCCGTACTGTCCCCGTCAACCATTTTTTCTTTATCAAAGCATGGCTCAATACATTTACGCACGGCGAGGATAACTAGAGCTACATCCTATTATAGTTCATTTAGTTTAGTCCGAATGCGGAATTTACTCACCTATCCGCAAACAAAAACGTCTTTAAGCGAGGTCCAAACTTGTACCTTGCAGTACCCCTCTGTACTCTTCTTGAAGGTCTTTATATTCCAAGACGGTGTTGTGCACTTCATTGTGTTCACTTAACGAATATAATACGTATTTGTCATACCTGTGTTTTCCCTTTTTCTACCACGTTGTTATTAAGCGTGTTTATGCAATATCTCCGCAGTGTGGTAAGTAAAGTTGACAGGCCCACATCTTCTTCCAGATATCTTTACGTATCTTCCTAGATATCTTCCTTCTCCCCTTAAAAAATTTCAGGCTGATAAGCATTGCCTCAGCAATAACAATCCTATATGCCCTGATTGCTGTAGCTTTCTGTCGTGCAAGCAACGCCTTTTTGTTCCTCAGTACATCTAGAGCAATAGTAGTTCACATGGTTGCAACACGCAGCACCACGGATTCCGCCACCGTGCTTTTAAAGGGCCTTCTTATTCCTTGGCATAAATCGCGGTAAGTTAATTGCGCTACTTTCCTTGCAGCATACAGAACACGCGATATTCTTGTTAAGTAAGTGCGGTAGGTAATTCTAAATACTTACCCTGTCGCTTTAGTTGTGTGCGATTTCCTCTCTTTTTCTAAAAATATTTACTGCAAGTTTTTTCTTGCTCCATGCCATATAGATATTCTCCGGTACCATCTGAAGAGAATGACTTTTTATCTGGTTTAGTGTTGCAGCAAAAGCCTTATTTGTCCTTTCTTCTAGCCGTTCTTTAAAAAAGACCGATATAGTTGACTGTGTGATCCGCCATGTTCTGTGTGTTAACCACCTCACCGTAAACGATATTCCACAAAGCCGGTGAAAAGACCGACTCTAGTAGAACCCCTGCTGTGACCTCTGCGACTTTGAGACTCCCAGCCTGAACAATTTAGCTTTTAGATACAAACATATTATTCACAAGAGATATGGCGGAATACCCTTTTGCTCCTAAGCACATATAATCGCCTCCAGTTTGGTATGTTGAATGCGTTCCTAACATCTTATGATATCCGGCGGGGGGAGGGGGGGACGTAGGTTCAAATCCTCTTCCTGCCCTCTTCGGTGTTCTCATAGTAGTAGCGATGAACCCAAACCGATAGTCCGACAAAGCTTGGTTAGTTTAACCTATTCATGTTAATGTTCCATATGATTTTTGTGGCCGTATTGAGAAGGCAGACAGGCCTATACGCCATTGCGTTCATCGTCCTCGGTTTCGGTATTCAAACTACCCCCGCGTTCATCCATTCCTTCGGGCATCGCTTTTTCGTGTCGATCGTTTGTTCAGGATAGCCAAAGTACCTAATCTGTTTCTTTACCCTCCAGAGTTATATGTAGGCCTGGACATTCTTTCGTCTTATAAAGGGTATAATATCTTCTAGCATTACCTTTGCATCTCCGTTCCAGTTCTGTTTTTCTTTCGCTTTTGAGATGGCAGCCAAGTCGTGTTCACACATGTTATATTCTTCGTACCCTCCAAGTGTGTCAATCTTACAACTATATTGTACAGAAAATCAAGATTACTTGTCCTAGAACGAATTTTTGCCTTTTTTTTTTTTATAAAAGATAGGGGATTAGTCTTCTGAAATAAAGTTAAATTTTCTTTTTTCATTGCTTTCAATATCTTATTTTAATAATTGAGTTCAAGCCTTTAATTCAATGACTTACTGGTATGTTTATTGCCGTCATTTTCTTCTAGCAATTTAAATGCACTTTCAAAGGCGGTCCTGGTGAATCAGTTTATTGGAAACGGTACTGATATTCCGACAGGAAGCCCTTCTCTTACATATCTGCCACCAGCTTCATTCCTATAACTTTTTATATGGCCTTTGCTATGACACACAGCAGACAAATCGGTCTGTACGCAGATGACTCGTTGAGAAGCCTTTCTGTCTTCTATATGTGTCAAGCGCGGTTCGCTCCATTTCAGAATAAAACATCCGTTTCGAGCTCATCATTTTTCCAAAAAATTTTAAGCGCCCTGCTAGGAGTACCTTGATACCTCCGAAAGAATGCCATTTAACGTTCGGGATTTCCTTCTTGATATTCTCCACACTCTGATCCCTTCCCTTAAAACCACAAGGATTCATAGCATATTCTAATGTTTTCCTAAGACTTTTCTGAGTTCTACAACATTCCGTACTTTACTACGTTTACGCGAGAGTTACTATACACAGTGTCTCAGGCATAAGTAGCAGTCGGAAAACAGATCGTCATGAAGAGACTACAAAACAAGTCGTAAACATAATCTTTTCCATACATCTTGCTGATGGTGCCTTTCGATCCAAAGCTGGCTTACATGTATCACATACATCTGATTCTCTACAAATGCTGCGATTTAGATGATATATGGATAGGTGATTACCGTCGATTTTGTGATAAATGTTATCATGGATTTTGTAGCTATGTGTTTTGACAAACTCTGTTTTTAAACGTCTGCTCTCTATAGGGGATAATTGCCATTTACAGTTTTTCTCTACATATTTGATTTTAATCCTCGAGGTCGAGGTTAACTAAGATCACGTAACCCTGTGAGCTCTAAATTTGTAATGTGGCACCGCCAAAAGTAGTCGGTGCTCAAGTTAAGCGTTTCAGCTGTACGAATTTTATAG
>NW_019215144.1:0-25071 GCF_002532875.2 Varroa jacobsoni | reverse complement strand
ATATATGCGTTTATTAACTAATATAAACTTCATAATACGTATGCAAGTAGTTAAATTTATCAACTGAATCAATAAAGGACTTAAAATGACACTTCAAGAAGGTTCTGCTCTCACATTTACGCCTATTCAATGTGGACTGCTAAAAAAATAATACTAGTGATTTAGGTACTAAATAAATTACATTCTAAACGTTAGAATTTTGGGCAGCATTAAAAAGAAGGACTTCTTATGGAAAGAATATAAAATGCATTTTGCTCTTATATGCTCGATCAGTGCCACCAATAACCTCACTTCTTTATTCATCCATAGACAACTTATCTAGCCCAATCTACGTGAGAGTATCAGGCCGTAGCACTGGCTAAATCCATATGTCTGTTTGTCCGTCCGTGCAAAGGCGTTTTTGTTCAATCCAAATCGACTGTATGAAGTGGTCGCATCGAGCTTGTTTCCATGGGTACTAAAGATTTATCCTGAAGAAAGCTATGATAGAACCGATTAAATGGATACCTTTCTGAGGGATTATTATTTTCTCCTGTAGTACTAATATTGGCAAAGCGATCCTTTTCAGGTGATCTGCTCGACAGCCGTTAAGAAATTGTGAAAGGTTTATATTGAAAAGTTATTTTCCTTATATACGGGTTCCATAAAATATATACAACACTATATTTAGGGGACTGTTTTTAGTTTTTTACGTTTTTGCAACTTTTCTGTAAAATCGTGATTTCAGCGGAAGTAGTTCGTGATTGGTAAAAAATTGTTAATATTAACTTGAAATGCCAAGCGAACACTGACATGAACAACGAATTGGGAAAACGAACGGACCGACAGTCTATATTAATTATTACAAAGAGCGATTTAATGGAAGGGTGGTGTCGCCATGTCAAGAAGGTTTTGATAATTTGCCTCCATACTCACCGCACGTACCTTAATCGTTCGAATCCTAGCTGTCTACTTTAAAGTAATTTTCATCAGGTTTGATAAAAGCATGCCACGATTTTTCCCTTTTCCAAGATATGCTAAACACCATGGAATAGATATAAGATTCAATTTGCGGTTTTCACGTATGTACCGCGGTACTTGTAACATCTATCGTTGTTGCTGAAAAATGGAAAAGATACGTCTATGCGAAAGCTAATCGAATGCGTTGATGAACAAGATATCAAGGCTAGAAGGATAACCTAACGGGAGAGCTACCAGACTGACTGTTTGGGATTAAGTAGAGTTTCAGACGGGTGCCGCATGCCCAGTCTTTATGTACGGGTATGATTTCCTTTAGTTTATATTGCCTATCTTCATGTAGACGTGAAATTATCTGTCAAACTAATGGTCATGAAACCGAAATTCGAACAGTCCATGTGTGAGATCTACTAACATGAGGATAAATCCTTTTTTACTATCCGCTGCAGTAGTCGCTGGATGCGAAACAGAATTTGCTTAATCACCTGGCCGAAGAAATCCTGTGTCTCGATCTCAAGACATGCCTGTTAAATTGCTTCACTCTGTGAAAATTGATATAAAGTGCGCCGTTGGCACTGGAATTTTAAAACTGTAAAAAAAGCTCCACTCTGGATACACGAACGATTGCAATATTTTCGTCAAACGAACGCTGGGTTTCGATAAGTATAGATGCTGAAATCAATAAGGTAACTATAATCTATCCAATTCGCTCGGTCAAAACTTAGTGCGGCATGTATAGATGTAAGTTACTAGGACAATGCCTAGAACTTCGGTGTCAAGATTATCAATAATACTTTGAATATAAATAATACAGATTTAAATCCCACTTAAATAATCTAGAAGATACTCGTGCTATAGAAGGATTATCTTTCTTTCTCCTGGCTCATACGGGTACAGGCGAATGCATTTATACACGAGTGGGACACTTTCTCCAGTAGTCTATGACTGAGGCCAGACTAGGGGGCCTACAATTTTCTGGAGACTGTTGAAATCCTATCCACTGGATAAGTTAACAGCCATATCATCTTTCTTATAACCCCCTGTACATGTTCGGTACTATTTTTAGCATTACCTTGAGGTTCACGGTACCCTTTTTTGTACCAATGTCTGTTGCGTACCTTACAAGACAGAGCATATGGAAATGTAGTTCGATTTCGTCTGTTTCTTTTTTTGAGAATTGAGCACATGAGCACGTGTGCTCTGCTGATCTTGAACATGTGTATTTGCAATTCCTTTCGATCAGTCAGTACATAGATGAAGCATCTCTCGGTATAGTCGGATCCGGGATCAAGGAGCAAGACCAAGACTCCGCTGCTCGAGTCTCTTTCGTACCCATTGATTCTACCATTCCCAGAGCGCGGCAGTCCAAGCAGTCGTGAGCTTTAAGTTGTCATCTTATCGGCGGGCAAGTCCCAGGGTTTCATCTAACAAGCATTATTCTGCAACTCACGCTACTCGAATGATAAGTACTTTTTTGCCGACATAACAATGTCTTCCTGGTCTTTCGCCTGTCAAGTGCTATCTCTGACCAAACTGGAGATGTGTATATTGCTATCGACTCTATCATTATTGCCAGTAGTCGTTTCATTCATTTTGTTATTTTCTACCCTTGCCATGAACATGGTTATATTGACAACGCTCTTTGTATCTTTGGTCGCAGTATAGTAGGTAGGCCATGTCACCAAGGCATGTGTGGTTTAGAGCCCTCGTCACGTGCTCAGACATGACACATTTTATTCTTTTCATCTTATATTATTCAATTCATCATTAGTTTTGTTTGAATTCCTGTCCCTTTCTCCTAGAAAGGTGTGCGATCCTCCAGTGTGCGATATCGTTGCACACGATAGCGTTATATATAATGTACAAGTCGCTGAGCTCCTGTCCTATTTTATGGATATCAGTTCGGACACGTCCATAGCCAGCGAGGATCTGGATCAAATGATAGGTTAGTTCACTGAAGGCCTTTCCGTACCACCTTGTACTAGCCGGTATCAGCCCAGGCAACAACCCTTTTGCTTTCCCTGTCCTACTCCTAGAAGATGTTCTCCTTAGCCTTTTCTCGGATAAGCGTCTGATTCCCATGTACTTCTGCTTACTTTTCGATTATGATGGCCCATAACACTGTTGTATTCTCTATTATATCGGTAAGGATTTAAATGGTTTAGAATAATTTTCGTCTCTTCTTTCTTTTTGGTATGGCCGCCGCTGCCGTCGTCTCTCGTGTGTCTTACACCTCGCCAGCGATCTTGAAGAAAATATTCTACCACTTCTTTACCTTCGCTATAATCTAGATCGGCACGTGGATTAGTGGTTGACATAATCTTCTGGAGAATAATTTCTGCCTCTTGAAGTCGGTCCTCCTTGCCGGAGAGTAGTGGATCGCAACAAGAGTACCAGCTTTAGCTTTTACTTTTAGGGTCTTGGTGATGAATCCAGCAATTCGGTGTTTTATCAAACGCGGTGCATTAGGACATGGTCTTTGACCAGACCGGTGCCACACGGAAGGACTGTTAGGGCCTTAAATCGGATCATGCCTGGTAGCTCCGTCGCAAGGAGTTCTAAGAACTTGGCACTCGTACCACATCTCTCGGTGATCAGAGCTATCTTCAGTGTGCCTCTTTCATGGATTTCTTTGCGTGACTTCCCTTTTTGGTGTATGCGTTCTCAGATTACTCCTTTTAGATCAGAAATGCTATCTCTACGTTACAGGTAGCCCTTTCCTTTCGTCCTATCACGTTTTGAATCTGCCTTTGTATAGCTTCTCCTCGTCGCCTTATGGCATCGAGTTGCTATCTGTTCTGTGTGATTTCCCATTTCTTCCTTTTTCCGCGTTCCTATTCTGGCCCGTTTTCACCCCCTAGCAAAATGTCCTCCATCCCTTTGCCCTCTTCTGCTGCTTCCTTTATGCTTTTCTTGGTGTTTGGGCTTTCCATAGTGATGAAGTTGTGAATCTCCAGAACCAAGCCGGGGAGTCTTTTCAGGTCGTAGGAAGTTTTGTCGTGCTGTTTCCGTACTCCCTTCTTCCAGTCGTCTTTTCCTTTTTTTGAGCAACTCTAGTATGAAATCAGAACGTTTTCCAGTGTTCGTTATAGATAATGGAAATTTTAAGAACTAGTTAATTATTCACTCAAAAATTGTCCGACCCGTTTTCAGATTCTCCAAAGGGCAAGTTCATTTAGCGTCCAAAACCGCTAGCTAAAAATTGCAAGTTTTGCACCGTCAAAGAAGCAAGATTTTCAATATAAACCGAAAACTCACGCTCTACTTATCTTTTCCGGCATTTTCTACCTTTCTGCTGTTATTTCAGGTATCTTATTACCTGTTTGTATTGCGCTCGGGTTTGGGCGGTTGTCAAAGAAAGAAGCGGTACTGTGTTCTTTAATTTATTCATAATAATATGGTTCGATCTTTTCTATCAGCTCTTTCCACTGAGCAGCCCAACTTGGCTATTGGTAAGTCAGTTTTTTCCTTGAACACTTTGCCTATTCCGCTTTATCGTTGTGATTACTTCTTCATTGCCAGCTACTCCGGACGTACTTTGACTCAGCGCGACGCATTCGCGACGAGCCTGAATTAGCTATTAAATCTCATTGTTCCACCATTTACCGGCTATCATTTTTTCTAATTGTGCAATGTTTCTTGGCGATGCCTTTTCACAAGCATTGACAAGGATTGGCTTATGTTTACATTTTCCTACTTTACATTTTCTGTCTATTTCTTCACGTAATTTTTAATGATTGCATTTACGTATTGCCATTGCTTTTTAATACTGTTGAGATAGAGAGCTGTTCGTTTCGTCGAATGCTAAAAAGGATGCATCTCTGGTCCTTTTTCTAAACTCCTCACCGGCCATTCTCTATTGTTCTACAGTAGGCAGAGACTCCAAGTTCACAATTGTCAAGTCTACGAAAAAGTTCTGTTCTTCTCGGGTAAAGGTGGGAGTTCTCTCGTGATTGACGGCCATAACATCCCTTGCTGTTAGTAAGTTTTGCATTGTTGGACAACACTGTTGCCCAACAATGTAAAATTTGCTATAGTGTATCTAATAGCCCATTTTATTAATGTTGAATTAAAACCCTCCATAAGAATAACCTTATTCCTTATACGTACCGCTGTCATCATCAACTGAGCTATGTATTTTGAAAACCATTTTTCTGGTCTATCTGACACAACGTAGCACCTATATATGTATACCTACTGCTCTAACCACATTTATTTAAAAGAATCTATAACCGATACCCTTATTTCTAAGCATTGTTGTGCGATCGAACTCGATCAAATATGTTGTGTCAAAATTATTATCTACCATATAAAAGTTTGAGTGGCAGTAGACATGATCGTCCTACTTAGTACATAGAGTTCTTTGTTCAGACCGCGTATTGCTTTGTGGGTCATTTTATGGGCACCTTCACAGTGATTCAGGCTGATCTGCAGAACTTTAATAATTTGCTTATTTGGATAATTTTCCGCATGACGAATCCGTCTGCATCAGCAGCTGATTCGTTTGCCTTTTTTTGCTCTTACTTTTTCTTTTCTCTCCTTTTTCTCCTTGGCAAAGCCTACTTTTTTAACTTGTTCAGGCCTCGTTGTCGTTACCTATGCTCGACCCTTCTTTATCTCTTTTACTTTTTTGCGGTATGCTAGACAGATTATGGAGTTGGCCTAATGCCTTTGTTTTTGACATGCATAGCGATGTGTTCTGTTACCTTGGCAGTTCCTTACCGTATGATCGGCCACGCCACATTTGTAACATTTTTTCTACTCCATCCTCTTTTCGCTGCAGTTTTTAGCAAGATATCCAACCAGGCAAGCGACGCATGCTTGGACCTTGATCTATTTAACGCATACGGATTAAGTAGTCTTTTAGTGAAAATTAAGAGTTTGGTCATAGCAGATGGGGCAGCTGTCAGGGTAGACTAGCACCTACCCCTTCCTGATATGAGAGCTACTCCGATTTTTACCCTTCTTTAGGTCTTGTAGTGCTGCGCTTAAGTGCTTCTCGACCTTGTTTGGGTTAAAAAATAAATTAACTATACACTAGTGATCAAGATGTAGGTGATCGACGACTCTGAGTTTATTTTCTTTTTTAACTTCAGACAGGAATTGTGTTAAAAGAAAAAATAATCATTTCAATCCGTGTTTCTTGGACGAGCATTTCGCGGAGATCTCTAAGTAGAAGCTACAAAGTTGTTTGACAAAAGTGAAACCCAATTTATATGGCTGTAGGAAAGCTTTTACTTCAATCTGATCACATATATCATTCCTATTTATAGCTTTTTTCCTGCTTCTCTCCTAAATTATCTGAAATTCTATTGTCGACTCTATATGTCGACTTATAAGGTGAAAAATGTATAATTGTTACCGCACGGCACCTGCATTGGAACTTTTTCTTATGCTTTATTTTTTAGACTGCATCTAAATGAAAAAAAATATTGTAACGAAATTTTTAGATGAACTAAGCATGGTCGTCAGGAATGACGACCATGCTAACTCAGCATAAGCACCATTCACTGCGATTACAGCTTTGACTTGGCCCTTAAACCGCTCGTAGCCTCGTGTCAGATATTCCCCTTGCAGTTTTGTTAATGTTTTCTTGACAGCACTAGTAAACGAACAGACATTTTTATATCGAGACTGCTTGGACGCTCGCTCAGTAGTGCTCCATACATAAAAATATAGACAACCCGCTATTTGAACACCGGTTTTGTAATATCAGCCAATGAAAATACCGCTGCAAAGAAATCAGTATTGTTAACACTGTTGTGTAACATTTATCTCAAATAGCTATTAGAAGTACAGCTTTTTTGTTACATTTGTTGTGTAATCTCAACGATGAATACGCACCTTTAACATAGACTAGTTCACATTTGCATAATATGTAATACGAGTGACTGCTTCAATTTCCAATAATCGTTTTTAATCCAATTGTTGTAATTTACTCTAGCCTATAATATATTATAATTATCAGCTTGCTACTTTAAGGCTTATCAACATCAATGAATAAAGAAAACTATTTTTATATAGTTATCGTATTTTTTTTTATTATCGGTTTTTCAAATTACAAGTGTGACTGGACAGTTCGTAGATTTGTTCACATGGGCACACATTACTTTCTAGTTGTACGTAGTGATCAAATAGTCGAATCAAATTATAATTAACCCCCCGTGTGACAGCAGTCGAACTTTTATGTAATTTAATCTACTATGCGCAGAAATCGAGTAGAAAAACGGATACAAACGTGATCCACTGATTTTATTTTCCTAATTTTTATTTAATTTCATAAATAACATTACTCGAATATTCTCTACTGTGTCCGAAATACGTGAAGTATTTGAACAGAAGTCTGATATTTTTTGGTATTTTAATTAGATTAGCAAAATATTGGAATGAAAGTGACATAGGGTGTTTGAAGTACCCGGATATGAATCGGTATTAAATATATAAGCTTACTGGCTCGTATCTATTTTTATGCTATGCAATTCGAACCAGTAAATATTAGTCTACCATACATATTTGACAAGATTTAACTTTTCACCTAAAAGTACTTATCAAAATTGGTGAGTTCCATGCAAGCCCTCTTTGGCCACCACCTTGGCAAGCTTACGTAAAAATACTTTGCCGCCAAAGATGGGCATTGATCCTTTGGAAATATCGGCCTTCAAGGAACGTTCTCCTATGGAATCGAATATTTCTTTACTAGATAAATTTAACAGCAAGCAAAACAAGTGATAGTCTAACGGGGGAAAGTCGGCGTTAGATGACGGATGTTACAAAATTCGCCGTCCGAATTGTAATATTTTTTAAGAGACACAATAAATGCACCTATTCATAAAAATAGCCTACCCTAATCGTTTCATCAACGTCAAAGTTGTTTTTAATTGGTCTTGCTTTTAGTTTTGGTCCCAGGGGCCACTTTTGTTACGCGAAAACTTTCATTAAAGAGGGTTTTATTTAATCTCACCAGATTTACAATATAATCTTCTTGAACTGAAAACCAGCACCTTTGCAGTTTCTCTTGAATAAGGCTATTCATGGCGTTTACTAGACAGTTTGGTTGAATGATTCTAATTTCTCGTTACGGTCGAACTTTTTTTTATTTACTTCTTTTTTTCTTTATCTGTTAATATTTATATTACTTTATTTATTGATCCGTTGACCAGTACACGCTGCTCTGAATGGCCAGTAACCAAATTCCGAAAATTTGGAGATATGCTAAATTTTCGGAATTTATATGAAAAATATGTCCCTGGCATGTAGATAAATCCAGCCGGTTCAATCTAATATACCAAGTATGTCTCTAATTAATCCTTTTTTAATGAAAAGCTTAAATTCCTACCTCTTAGTGCCTTTAATGATGTCGTATGGAGTTGTTACGGATATTCCTGGTTGCAAATTAAAGAGAGTGTGCGCCTGTTTTAAAGAGAATGTGCCGCTTCTAAAGATTCTTAGGCTTTTGTAAGGAGTGTTTAAATTTCCAACACAGTCTTTCTGAGTGGTTTTATAGAAGATTTGAGGTTTTGTAGAAGTACAGCCTCCATGTGTGTGCATTACTTCTGATCCGCTGCTTTAATAATTGCGGAGTACTCATGAATATGGCATATCTCAAAGGCAGTCTGATTTTACTGTAAGAATAGTTTAACTATTTAAAGTCTATTTATTAGAAGTTTTGTGAAAGGATATAATCATACACTTCCAGACGGAAACGATCATGTCGTTGGTGGCATATCGCACGGCCACAGTGTCCATAGTCCTTTGAAATAATGAGTGACTGCTGTCACTGTCTAAGAGATTATAAGCTAGAAGTCTGCTGCATAAAGCTTACGCCGAATCCCAGCTCAACAAATATGTACTATACTGAGAATAAAAATGTGAAATAAAAGGGATTAACTCGAGGGCATGCGTATCCAGAACTGACGGTTTCTATTCTAACATTAGTGGTACCGTCAGTTCTGGATACGCATGCCCTAGAGTTAATCAAGTTTAATAAACATTTTTCTCTTAGGGAGCAGAGGCTTATAGGTATAAAACAAATCTTCCCCGGTATCAGTCAAGCACATTATTAACTAAGAATAAGTAATTCACTCTTGAAAATTTTTCATCTATGACCGCATACTGTTTAGCACGTTATGACTATCAGAAGAATAAATGGTTCTTTTACCACGCGAGAATTATTTTACCGATTTCGTGTGCATAAGTTCGGATAATGTTTTTTCGCTCTTTTCTTCGTGTAGCCAGGATACCACAGATGCATACGATATCCTAATAAAACAAAGATTATAGTCGTTTATGCTGAAATGTTTTGATAAAATAGACACACGGCAATTACGTATGAAAAAAACACCCTTCAAGGCTTCAAGGTGATTTTGCAATAGCTTCAAAAAGTTTTAAAACTATTAAATCACGCAATTTAGGCGGCCAATTCCGGATCTTGTACGCACGAAGACGCCACCGTTTCGTTTGACACACCGCATAGAGTTACTTGAAATGTCATATTTCTGTTGGAA
Organism: Varroa jacobsoni; assembly: GCF_002532875.2. Lineage (NCBI taxonomy): Eukaryota > Metazoa > Arthropoda > Arachnida > Mesostigmata > Varroidae > Varroa > Varroa jacobsoni. The sequence continues at coordinate 15,610 of NW_019215144.1, read as the reverse complement.
TACTGCATAGATGTCGTCGGACTCACGGCTATAGCTTTTTTTATTCAACAACCTGTAGGAATATGCGTCGATGACTTAATGTCAATAATTAGTTCAGTAACTTCGAATTGTTTGCTTTTTTTGCGGTTGACCTAGAGCATTTTGTCTACTTGTAGTTGCACGCGGTTTGCAATTGGTCGATCGAATCAAGATCACACCTCCGACGTTTCTGTATAATCTCTAAGAATCACAGTGCGTTTTCGTGTCGAATAAAGATCTTTCAACTATTACCTTTTTCCAGCTAATGTAGGTAATCATTATAATCAAATTGTGGTAATAAAAACAGATTAAACAAATAAAAACTTGTCTATCCTTATTTCATATGGACTCATATTTAAAAGAATTACAATAAAACTAATCGAAAAAACCGATGAAGCTTTACTAGAGGATTTAACTTGAATTTAAGAAGCGTCATCTTTACTGAAACGAAATCGTCTCATTGCGCGTTTGCCAATTCACCCCTTCGTTATTCGAATGAAGCCGTGTATTTGACGGAAACACTATAAATATCTACTCATTATCGACTTCGCATAGCTGCAATTTTTTGGCTGCGCTCGTGGTTGTGCTAAGGCAAAACAGCAACAGAAATGGCGTCAAATTAAAAATTTTGCTTTCTATCTGAGCATTCTATAGAACTCGAGATGCTTTAAATTTCGTCACATCCGTCGAAAGTCTTTAAACTCTAGTAACTTCAGTTAGCATTGCTCATAAACATAAGAGAAAGATGCTGCTCTACAATAGGTCCGAATGTTGTGAATGTGAATACAGAATGTGTTTCGTCAGGCTTTTTGATAAAATAATTTGTTCTGCGATCGAATTTTTAGGCCTAAATATAACATTGCTGGGGGATTTGCTTAATAATCTAAGATACGCCTAAATCCTTAGTGACTACATGATAAGGATTTTGGGCAGAAGACATGACTCAGTTGTTTTTTATTACATTAAAATATGAGTGATACTTTCATGGTAAATAATTTTATATAATCAAGGATTAATTTGACTCTAACCAAATGGTATGATTCTATTCTATTATTGAAGGAGAAGTTTAGTGAAGATCAATCATTAGCCGAGCATCAATTCTGCGGCTATACCGTTCATGCAACCTCATAGTGGGTCTCCTAAAGGTCTAAACAACAATCAAAGATGCCTGTAATTCATAAATCGACATTATATTTATGTAAGAAAGTGGCTGAACATTATATTCAAAATCACAACAGATATTGTAATGTATGGAAACCTGCGGAAGCAGCTGGGCCATGAGACGTGGATATCGGCCACTTGTCCAAGGACCAAGTCGTAAATACACAAGCCAGTGGTCAGATCGCTGGAATATGTGGGCCGCTTGGGGGCCAGTTCACCGTGAGAGATAGGCTATTTAATGGGACAATAGTTCGTATCAGTAGCGCTGTGAAATTCCGGTCCACTTTATTGTCGTGTAAATAAAAGATGACTTCACAGAAAAGGGAGATGAGATGGTCATCGTACTGGGAGTAAGCAACGATGTACTGTGCGAATTTGCCTGATCCAGATCATAAAAGCTTTAATAGAAGGAAAGTATCAGGTGTGTACTACAGCAATGGACAGAAGTACGAGGACTCCAGCGTGATTAAAGGATTGTGATGACAGGACGCGGCCGCTCAAGAAGATGCTCCACTAAACACGCGACACTACTAAAGCACCGAAAAGCAAATTGCGCAGTTACGCGAGTGGTACTTGGACGCAGCACAACTGTAATCAATGCCAAGTATGTATTTACGCCAAATATGAAAACCATAAATGGCTCACAGCGTCGTCACAGATGCTATCGCGGTGTCCCCGTGATAGATTAATGAATAACGTGTTTGCTTGTTTATCTTAGGAGTACGTTGTAGTCTGGGTTCGAACCCGGGCATAAACAGGCCTCGTTTCGTGGTGGAAGCCAGCTCTCTTCACTACCTAAAATATTAATTTATTTACATACGTTCGGGCAATAGTCGGAAAATGTATAATTTTAAGATAAACGTTAAATATATTGCAATTCATTGTCTGAAGCATTTAATTTAAAATTTCCCTACGTAAGGTCAGTTATAATTCGGTTCAGTTCAAGTTTAGAATAAGTTAATGAAATATTGTTTCTAAAATCTATAACCGGTATCAAATTTGTTAAAAGATAGTCATCGTTCACTTGATAAGACATCATTTAATTAATTGTCTAACGGATTTGTAGTATTACAATCTCATACGGTAGTATTCATTGTCAACAGGCCACGCAGATAAATATTTTGAATCTGCTGGTGTAATGGCTGCAAATCTTAGTGCAATTGTATACTATATATTCCTTTTACACATCCAGTGAAATAATGAAGACATCAATACACGTAATACTATTCATAATAAGAGTTCCACAAAAAGGTCGATCTTAAGGATCGTTGAGCAAACACGTTCATCATCCAGTGCTGACTTATAAATCTGTATATGCCCGTTGCAATGGACGCCGTTACAAAGAGTTTAGATACTTAAAACGTTACACCTGTCCGTTATAATTAAAACCACCGTTTCAGTAAGATATCGAGCAGGTAAATATCAAGATAAACCAACATTTTAGCCGTCACCGAAAATTGAACTTCCACATAGTCAGTTTTGAAGAGTTTTGAAAAATTATTATGCTCACAATATAATTGCAACCAATCGCATATGGCTTTTATTACTTTTATAGGCCATATTAGCCACTATTAGGCCAATTGACTTGAAGTGAGATTTCTATTAGATAGATATTCATGAATCATAATAGTTGCCTATATGAACAAACCTAATATAGTTACTGTCTTTTCTATATACAAATAAAAATCATGTATAACCTTTAGTATACAGTGTACATACCAACAGTGTGCTCTAATGCTGTTTGATTCAACAGAATATGCTGAATGTTGAGCTTAAGGCCCGTAGTAACCATTAGTAAGTCACTGGAGCCAATTTACCAACTGCGTTATATGCTGAAAGCTGCTCTAACGATTGAATTATAGTTTGAAGTACATAAATATCGACCGTAGAGGTACTGTGTTTACAAAAAAATGTCCGATATTATCTAACTGTGGTGCGTTCAATAGGACTTTTTGTGATAGGAAAAATTGTACTGCATGAGCTTAAACGTGCGTTATCATTTATCATTAGATGCAATTGGATTGCTATACATTTCATAAGTTTTAGATTGATAATGTGCCTTATTTTTTGTATCCATTGAAAATTTATTCTACGATATATCCTATATTCTGTAAAAGGTGAATGATTTTGTCTATCGCAATGGTTTAAATGTGCATATGCAGTTTTCACTATTTGAATTTAGAAACAAAAAAATAAAAGTTGATAAAATTTTCTATACCATTGCATAAAGCATTAGAATATTCCACTGACAAATGTATCTAAATATTTGTATCATAAAAAAATTTAGGAAAAATTGTACTATAGAAGCTACTATCAATTGAGACTTCATCGGGACGCAAATACATATATTAGATTTAATATATCCATTGCTATTCATATGGATAATCGTATAATTCTTACTCAGATCGTATAATGCTTACTAGAACATTCTTCGCTAATAGAACCTCAATCAAATGTCCAATGCTTTTGCTAACTAGTGTATGCGCTCATGGTTATTAATATATTACAAATTACAATGCCAGAATAATAAAATGACTGTCCTTTTTGATCAACGTTCTCAATTAATAAAGGTGTTTGGTGGTGCTGCTATCAATGAAATACATAGCTACATACATTACAGTGCTGCCACAGCCAGTGATTATAGACTGATTATTTAAATATGTTACACATGTATCCTAAAGCTAATTTTCGAGTTAGTTTTGTTCAAATTTAGAGGCAACTATTTTTCAATAACTTGATATTAACAATTTCTCACGTATTTTTGTTCATAATATGGCAAGAAAAGTAGGCAGACATAATACGTTCTATGCTCCTGATGCAGCGATAACCATTGGTGGATATGCCGGTTTCGAAAATGACTGATCCGTACCGCACTTTCATCTTTGTAAATAAGACATTTCCGGGTCGACATAAAAAGGTGCGGAACGTCGGTTCTCACGTTTAATGGTCCTTTTGTCACATTGCCTTACAACGTTTCAGTTCTAAAGACTTTTAAATATAAAGGCAAGAAGTCTACTGTCATGGGCTAAGCACATTAACTGAACAGGCTAAAAAGGTCAAATGTCTTTACTTTTCGGCAAGCTTTTACCCTTTTATGCAATTATGAACAATTATTATAATCGTCAAAATTGCCGTTCGCAGTCCTTATAAGGTATTAAGCATACAGTAACCTCATGTAAATAAATTTGAACCATACAGAACTGAATGAAAAGAGGTACTTTTACAAAATGTCAGTTAAGCGTTTTAGAATACTTTAAGGAAAATCATGTTGTACTTTTTGTGTCCAAAAAGACAGCCAGGCATTGCATTTGCTTAATCATAGTTCGCCTGAATGTTCATTTTGGTTATAATGTTAAAAAAAATTTTAGAACGATTTTTCCCACTTTGCAGCAGCTAAATCTTCTCTGACGTTTTCTTCACAACTAAATACTTTTCTGGACAACTTTAAAGGATCAAAGTTGAGTTTCTGAAGATGCTACTCAAAACGCACTGGTGCAAAAATTGATTTCCTCGTTTCTACATTATTTTTACCAAACCAGTACAGCTGGTAACTCTAGTAAGGGATGGCAACACTGATGATTTTTAGATTCCCTTTTAGAAGTATCGCATCTTTTCATTTTAAAAATTCTTAATTCACGTTTTTGGAATTTTGGTCTGATTTTTAGAATGTAAATAAGCTATGACCTCCATTAAAATGTGGCGTCAAACTTGAGATAATTTAAGCGAACTCGAAATTTTGATACACTACCTTTCGAGGCGGTTCACATTCAAATTCAAGCGTAGAAACACTTTGCATAGTGTATAACTTCAATACCAAACGTAAAACTTAAAATGATATCGATTTCCACATATCCATTATTATGTTATGTTTGTACACTCATAATCAAACGCTCATTTTTAATCCTCTAGGTTAATAGCACAGATCCGTTCTGCCATGCTTATATGGAAAAGTGGTCTTGAATAATATGCTTAAATAAAAAGGGTTTTAAAGGAAAATTTTTGAGTGCTGATAGGTTTTTAAAACTAAAGCTTTATCTTAAATTCTTTAACCTAAGTGTATAGGAAATAAAACAGTGGGACAAGTTTTCTAAATGATTTAATACAAACTGATCGATGTCAGATGCGAAGTGTACGTACTAACCTGAAAGTTGTGTGGTAACCAGTAACAGAAACATTCATATTATTTTTATCAAAGTAAAACTATGCACGAGCCGGGCTTAGTAGCCAATAGAAGCCATGCAGATCATAAAACAATGATTTGATCATTGAACTTCACACTCGCGCTCTTCAATGCTAGGACGATCGATAACGACCCCAGCTGTCAAATCTTAGTGGTTTAAACTAACTGCTAAAAATGACAAATGTTTTCAAGTGTTCATCTATTCTTCCCTTTGAGTTGTCCTTTCGGTGTAAGCAGCCCGACTGGAACACAAACCTATAATACTGGTGACAGCAAGGTGAAGTGCAAGCACTATAATAAAACAGCCGATGAAAAATGCAGTTAAACCGACCGGTGAAAGAACTTGCATAACAGGATATACCCAAACATCATGTATCAGACCCAGGTAAAGTACCCTGAAAAATCAGAATTAGGAGGTAGCATAGTAAAAATCTTTATTGCAGAGGCTATTTCAAAAACAAAGCCAAAAAGCCAACATTTGCTGCGAGTTAAACAAACAGCTAAAGGGGCTTCGGTATTTAATGTTAATTCAAATATTCGCTTTATATTATTGTTTTGGATGTGTATCACAAACACAAATTATGTGAAAGGAAATTTTTATGTGAATCATAGTGATACGTTCATGAAAACGCCAGTTTCTTTTACGTGCATTACATTTTAGATGCATGTTTTGCGTGCGAAATGTTTATACATTAAATTAATAATCTGAACGAAAAGAAGTCTGCCAGATAAAAAAAACTAGCACACATACCACAAAAGATAGGTGGTGAACCATGTAAGGAGCGCTTTGAATGAGGCCCCCCTAGACGGCTGATAATGAGGAGAAAGCAGCGATTCCACGAGGGCAGTCACCACAATCAAAGAATGCTGTAAGAAGTGAACGAAAAATTCTTAGTAATTAGTGTGCATGTTACTATCATGCTTTACTAATCATTAACGTCGTGTGCACTTTTGATATATGTTTGTTCGCAACGACAAATTTATAAAGCCCTTTGAACTCTGATGGGCATTTAACAACTGGCCTCATTCAGGCGGTGCGTGCCATTCGAAATCTTTTAAATTTCAACCACCTCAAGGATCTATATTTGAATATTAACCCTGTTACACTATTACCCAGATGTACTACGTCACAACTAACGTTTGTTAACGAATGTGTTAGTTTTTATAAAATTATATAATAACTACAGAAGCAACAAAATGTTTGATAAATATAAGTTTATTATTATAGGGAATAATACTCACTGAGCAGTGATTGACCCAATTAGGATAATATTTTTCCACTCGTTTGGGAAAAATTAGCTCGCGGTCAATTGCATAAAGACCCCAAAAAACAGTGCTCACGAAAATGCATGACGGAAGGCATATCGAACAAAAAAGGAAGTCACGCAGTCGAATTAGCTATCCGGATGGGAACACGTTAAGCAGAACGCACAATCCAAAATATACCCCGCACAAACACTGAAAGTAAAAACACAAAAATCATCAAAAACGAATGTGTTTAAATAGTATATAACAGAATCGAAACTGGGTTAAAATGTAATTGGGAAAGGTCTATTCTGTCGTAAGTAACGATGCTAACGGGAAAAAAACTAAGTCGAACATTTGGACATAAAATTTGAGTTTTTATTAATCTCCATGTTATCTGTTTACCCTGCATTTTTATGCACCTACGCGCTAGATAAGCCTGACATTTACTTACAAGATTCCATTGGGTGAGAAATTTCGCCTTTCCAGCAATGGCATAATTCCTTGAGAGAGGAGGTACGTTTACGTAAAAAACCGAATAATATATCGTGTACGTATACACAGAGAAGGCGACAAACTGGAATAAACGTGCCACAGGAGGAGGTGCTTGGAGGCCCGCCGCAGTCATCTAAAATAAACGTTGATTGTTATTAGTATTTTTTTAGCACAGCTAGGCTGAAATCTTTCTGCACTAGTAGCTCAAGGCTCCCGTGCCTCAATGGGAGTCATTTCAAAAATGTTACGGATAGGTAGCATAAGGCAACTGTACTGAACCTTAATAGCCCAAGTAATATATGAAAGTCACTTATTCTCTGAGCCTGTTCATTAAAGCTGATTTCTCATGGATGTAGGCCTCGCATCCTATTTACTACTTCGCCTACGGACCAGTCAATCTCGATTTAACACATAATTAGCAATTATGTGTTAAATCGAGAAGCAAAGCAAATCTTTGTGCAAATTTCTTGCCACGCTGCCATGAAAATTAATATCTGCCAAATTTTATAGGTAGCATGCGAACGTATTTCCAGTCTGAAATACTGACGTCTCAATTTAATTGGGCGAGTGCTAAATGAAGAAATACATGGATACACATGATTATGTTTGTTGTGCGATAGGCAATCGTAATTTTTTTTCACGATGTTTATGTCAAAAAAATATTGCTTCATTAAGAGAATGTCAATTGCAGATATAAAATTACATTTGACGCCATATTTTTCATGAATATCCTTTCATAATCACCAATAATAATCAGTTGCACAGTTTTTTTAGTTTTTTTTGAAGTCGCCTATCTCAAACAACATAAACCGCGTCGTGCCGGCGTTAGCGTCATTTGAAAGCTGATATCTGGAAATAGTGTATACTAAAGTGGCTGGAATGTCTATAAGCTATTGATCATGGGTGATGAAAAGTGGCTCACATACGGCAATGATATGCAAAGAGTAAAAATATGAATAATGCGCTCCATAAGCTGTGACTCAACACAAACCGACGTCAAGGAAAGTAATGCAATATGTCTGGTGGAATCGGAAAAGAATCATGCATTGTAAGCTGCTTCTGCCCATACATCTTTGACTACCCGGCGAAAATTGAGGGAACTCGGATGGCAAATTTAAGTGCACTTGCCTTATACCATGAATCATGCATAATCAGACTGTTATTTGCTTAGGTTTTTGGAGAACTCTTTTAATGAAGTTAATTTAGTTTCAACGGAAGACTGCAAAAATCACTAGTTATGGTTTCCCGCCTAGGGTGACGGGATTATGGCTTATCAGAGAAATGATAAAAAGTCATTAATGAAAATGCGGTATATCTAATTTATATTATTAAATTACAATGGTAAAGGTACTAAATACTTTGAAACATAAAAATATTTCAATTTTACCTTAAAACTGAATACTTTTTGGACAATCTATTTTTATCAACGTAATTATATTAATTTCACGAAGAGAATTTGATGTTCATACACAGCTGCAACATTATAAGGTTATTTAAATAATCTTATCAATCGTATTTCGTATTACTGCCAAGGAGATTATTTCAAACCAGTAAGATTGATTTCAAACATTATTTTTCAGCATAGTAGTGGTTTGAAAGAGATCTATATTGTCTTTTTTTATTTCTAGGAATTTTCAAGAACGATAGTGGGCTACCACTTCGCAGATACTCTGCTCTTATACCCACAAAGATTCTGATGTCAACTCCGCATCTGCTAATGCTCGTCTAATAAATTGCACGTGTTTAGTTTCCTGGGTCTGCTTCTTAATCTGCATAAGACCTAAAGGCTAAACTTGAAACGATTATAATTTCAAAGATAACAAACGAAAGACATATTATACTGATGTTGATTGAGTGACGGTGCTTCAATAATACGTCGATTGAAGGCGAGTGCCACTATTTCAATAATCTCCAGCCTTCGAAGTAGGTTTTCAGTTGAAATTAGTTGGTCATTAAAGGTATATGTGTAAGGATCTTGAAGCTAAGTATCGACATATTCTAAAACGGAGTTATGCAATTCTCAATGCAATATGCAAATCCACGTTTCATTGATGAGGAGTTGAAGAGTGTAGACTACACATGACACAAATCGAAAAAGTAGCATTGAAGGTATTGATCGCTTCAGCACCATAAGACACCCAGTGTTTGTTCAGTAAGCGCCTAAAACGGTATCCTCGTGGTTATCACAGGAAACACATTTACAAACGAAGAAAGTATATCAATACAACACCAAAATATAAATTTGCTATCGCTATTAGGTGTATTGACGTAAAAAAAATAAATTAATGTGTTACATGTATAGTAAGATACGTTGCCCCTATATCTCATAGGCATTTCTTTATTTTATATATTCTTAAACATTTAATGATACTTCAATCATAACATATAATCCTTCAATAATTCCTTAAATTGTTGTTAAAGAAATCTATGCTATCAAAAGCCATGTTATACCAGAAATTATGGGAAACATTATAGATATCCCTTTATCAGCATTTGCATTTTTTTGCTTGAATGCTGTAAAGTTGGCTTCATAGCTGACTAAATGTACAGCTTAGAACAATTTGTATTCTGTTTATTTTAAAAATGACAACTCTTTTGTAAACGAAGGTTATCATCCCTATAATAGGCAAGCTACTGTAGAACGAAACTCTCGTAACTAGTGCATCATAAATCAGCTAATCAATACTACATACATATTTCTCTCCTTTCCATCTCAAGCAATTACTGCGGATAACAACTGAGATGAGCAGCCGGAAAACTAGCTAGTTTTGACAACCACTGCATCTACTTCCATAACAGAGATTCTGGCTACAATGCAGTGAAAGCAGTTGGTTAGAGCATTTCTATATAGCATAATGCTATACAACTTATGAAACAATAAATAATTACGATACTTTACAGAGACCGTTTGATACCTCCACCAAATGCTATTGAAGTAAAAAATCCAGTTTGTTTGAATTTAAGTCAAATGAGCCGGTAGCAGTGTTTTTGAACGAATGAATTATTTGGTTCAGAATTCGAGTCATTTTCAGCCTAGAAGAAAAAGTGAAATTATTTATCGATAGAAACACATACACTTACCTCAAAGCTTGGAGTTTATATTGCAAAGCTAGTTTTCTAAATAGTGGTGAGGCTGCACTTCACAGTCTTAAACGAAGATAGCATCAGACAGCATGAGAAAGGCACCAACAATGAATTAAAACCAGATGCGTTACAATGCCCTTTTAGTCACAGGTCACTACAGTTACCACAAGGACAAAAAGAGTAATGTTATATATTGATCACGTGTTTCTTTTCATACAAGCTTCGTATGAAAAGATAGACTTTATTGTCACTCTTGACTGTTAGATGTAGCTAACACAACCAACCTAGTTACTTAACATTTGATTAAAGTCGTTTCCATTCTCAGTAAGAATTTGTTTTATATTCTACAGAACAATTTTGGCCACTTTTGTTTCACGTGCATAAAATGTGATAAATATTAATCTGTCATTTGACAGACGATAAAAGAAAAACTCACCAGCACTGGCTAATCCACTCGCACCCCGCTCAGTATCTAGTTAATAATTTTAGTGTTTTACGTCAGTACTCATGCCTTTAGGAATGGCCTCAGACGGCTCCACCGAAACGAAGTGTCCACGCTCTGACTTGAACCTGCAATCTTTGATTTTAGCGGGCAAACACGTTACTCACTGCGTTATCACAAGGACAGTATATAATTTACAAAAACATCGAACGATTGTGGTGCCGCACCAACTAGCGAGTCTTTTACAGACGCGGACATTGTGTAAAAAACTATTTACGAATGATACCTTAAGAGGTTTGTGACAGTATCTGGCAAGTGCAGCTCTTGCTGTGAAACCATCAGTTTTTTTTTAGAATACTTAAAGAACTTGGTCTTTTATTAACATTATCAAACCAACGTATTTTTGCATCACATTTAGGTAATCCTACATTTAGCAGTGTATTAGACAAAATTATATCGGCAATATAAATAAATAAAATAGATTGTGGTCTATACTTATATGATGCATGTCCTTGTATCTACAGTGGAATTTGTTATTTAGTAATCAGATAAACCAGTTGTTTAAATGACACATTGATATACAGTTATTGTCTATTTTACAGTGTTAGTTTTCTTATTAAGGTAAGTGACCTGCTACAGAATTCTTTCATAAATTTATTTAGCGACTTGAATCAAAAATATAAACATTGGAAAAGCCGACGGTTCATCGAAATACAAAAAAATCATTAGCCTCGGGATAACCACAATAGTATTGAAGCTACACATGAAATTACTCGAAATCAGCTTTTTGTTTATCATTCATATTTTTCTACGCTTTGTCCCGCTTTACTATTCAAGGAAAGTCAACTGCCGTTGGATACTTGCATATGTATTGCTCCATTTCTTCGGCTGACTGAGAGTTCTCCTTGGCAATCGTGCATTCTGTCCAAAGCTTTTCCTTTGGTCGTTTTGTAAACGGAGCCTTTATCCACTCGCGAATCCGAAACAGCGGTCGCCAACCCGCTATGGGAAATATTTACTTAAGAGGGTACGTAATAACACAATTGATTTTACGTAGCCTACGGGAAACAGGGATTCTACATGGTTTTAATTCGACCTGGTAGATTTTCGGTTTACATAGTTTATGTCATTCCGACATTACGGCATTAGGTGATTGCTGCGATTGAAGCCGCGCGACTAGCGGGTATCGAGTATTGCCGTATTCAAAATGGCGGCGTCCAGTGAGGAGCTCTCGGAGTCACAGAACGAAAAACTAGCTCAATTTCAGGTGAGCTAAACAATTAAGCGTGTAAACTTCTGTACCTAAACGATAATAAGATAACAGAGACCGAAAATAGGATATCACTAAACTGCGTAACTCGCTAGAACATATATAGAGAGAATACTGTATGATATTTTATGCTGAGTTGTACATTTGATCAGCTGGCTGCCCTCATTATTTTCCTTGAAACTACGACTAGAACAAACATTTTTATAATGTCCACTAAACATTATATTGATGTACGTTAGTTTGCTTTCATCTGTGCCCTTTGTGCGTTTTTCGTCAAGTCAAACATAATAGTTTAAAACATATCGTGTATAAAATCGTCTTCTTCTTTAAAGGTTTTAGCTCGTTGAAGAGCTTATGCTGTACAAAAGAATCAGGTGTGCAATATTTCGCATTAATATGCAATTATTGACAATTCGGCGTCGGTTTTAATTTGAGTGAACGAAGAGCCTTTCGTTTTTCCCATCTTTGTTGTCACAAAAATGTGATTGAAAAAGGCGACATGAGTTTCGATCTTAAACTACTAGTATACAATTTTTTAAAAGGCCTGGTGTCCATTGACTTACAAAACATTGAAGGCTGTGTTTTTGATGTTTCAAATCGTAAATATTCCTTGTTAAACGCCTCGAAATCTAATAGTCTAAACATTTACAATAAATCAGGCTTTAATATACGTTCGCACGATAGCTGCGTGTAACTACATCGGAATTGCACATATATTCGGGTTGTGTATTAGATCCAGTTTCATATTATAACGCAGCACTGGAATAACTAAGTTTAACGTTAGTAGAGCCTAGGTCTCCCTCCGGAAATAGCAGTCTCGACTCGAGAGTTTCGTTACTGGTTAGTTTTGAAGATAAAGTACTACTTAATAATAATAATTTCGTATGTTAAATCAACCGAGATGTTGAGCATCGTAATCACCATTTACGTGAGCGATCGTTTTCATAACTGCGGGATAAGTTTGTGCGCCTCTAGATCATGAATGTGTATGATGCATTAAATAACTGTAAACATTGTTCGTCAAAAAATTTATATTATTACAATACTTATTGGTCTTTTTTAAACGGCTTCAGAACGTTTTCATTCATTTCTTATGGAGCATTCTTGATACTATGTATGTAACATTTCACGAAATCTGTGTGTTCGCAAATTTTTGTTTGCATGTCGAATCTGCTACAACATATCTGTTTTCATCCCGGCTTCAAATAAACTGACTGACATTGTTTTTAGTGTTTTTTTCCATTGTGCAAGGTAGAAACGCGATTCAGTCAGGTTAGATAGTGGCACGCGTGCTGTAAATCAGTACCCTCAGAAGATTAGGCTCAAATAGGTCTGTAGATTTAAAGCCAAATTAACTGTTGGTATGAAAAGTAATTATTGTTGCTTCTTGGGTAAAGTACGCTTTGGAACGCATAATAAATGCAGAACTTCTGATCGAATCATAATGCTTCGGTAAATGTCTGAGGGATAGTCAAACAACTTTCAACAGCATGAAGGATGAACACGTTTGAAAACTATGCAGTTAAATATGATTGTTGCATGGAAAATAAGATATACAAGGAAGTCGTTAGAAAGGCATGGCAGAGATACTTGCTTTTTAATTTAGCTTGCCGAGCTATTCGAAACAAAGTATATTAAAAAATATTTCTAGGTTGTTCTAAGAAGTCTTGCACAGTTCAAAGGATTTGCACGTTTTATGAAAAATACAATGAAATTTGTATCGCAGGAAATCACTGGTTTTGAAGACCTTTCACGGTGTAGAGATATTCTCTGTGCCCATTCGTGGGATCTCGAAGCTGCTGTTTCTACCGCACTTCACTTACCCTCATCACCAACCAGGGATCGTCTGGGAACACAGGACGTACCTACAGTCGATCAAAATTTTCAGGGTGCGGATTACACACTTTCGCATTGGCGTCCACGAGGATGGATTGGTTTCGGGTAAATTTTGTTTCAGCAAACATTTGTAAAATTTCCGTTTTAGGTTTACCTATTTGAAATAATCAAGATGGTTCAGTGTAGGAAAGATCTAAGATTATTAATAATGGTTCTTCTATAGGAAGTAATTCAACCGTTTTCTTTGGGTGTGGTCTATTCAATCCTTTCTTACGCCTGGTAGTTAAGCCACGGGGCATTATTCCATTAAAGATTATTCAGAATCGATGACATTCGGGTATTTAGGCATGTGACTGTGTCTTTGATTATTGTACAAAATGGAATTTATGACGTTACAAGGATTTGCATTAATTTTGCATTATGTACTTAAACTAAAGGACGTAGTTTGTAAGTATTAAGCAGTGCAGTTATCTAATTAAGTTCTGATGTTAGTGTTCCTTGCCTAGGAAGGTGTTGAATGTATTTAATTTTCCAACTTTTTTTTAGCGAATGGATACAGCAGTGTAAAATCCAGTGGACTAATCGGTCTTGTCGTGAATTGTATTTTAAGGTGGTACATGCTGCAATGGCCGTTGTCGTTCTTTTTCCGGACTATTTACAATATCATGAGATTTGCAGTATCGCTTATAAGAAATGACTCTCGTTTAGCACTTACAAACTCTGAGGGTAACGTCCGTCAATTTATTAAAGAATTTACTGACAAATACGGACCTCTCGTACCAACATTTCTCGAAACCAGCTATAACCAGGTACGTCAGCTTCTGTCACTCTATTTCACTCATTATACATCGATGTTACGGCGCGTGCCAATAATATATCAAATTATAGGTATTTATATTGCTATCGCTATACAAGGGCAAGGCATACTTCTTGTGCTATTGTGTACATAGTACAATTCGTAGCGGCTAGAAACTGAATTGAGAAAAAACTAGTTAATTCAAGAATGGATGCAACAGTTAAGCAAGCTGCAAAATTAAGGGCCGTGATTGAGCTACCAACGAAGCGTTGAGCTGCCGTATTACTCTACCGTGACGTCTGTCTGGCTTCAGGGCCCTTCCAAAGCTGGGATACGACTATCGAATGCCATAAGGTACAGCGAAAACCTCACTGTGGCAAAAATACCCATGAGTAGTACGAAAAGCTTGTCCATGTGCTGTAATGATCGCTGACGGCACACAGATTGAGTGCATTAGGGTGGTGCGATACGTGTCGTTTTCATTGAAGGAACTGGGAGCCCTAAAGTGGTCGATGTTATTAAAATGCAGCTGGTTCACCATGGTTTCAAGAAGATTATTATCAGGCATCACGCCGGGGCAGAGGCTTCTGGGTACGCATTTGTTAACGAGGCTAAGGTGTTGAGTAAAAGCGAACACTGGGCTGTTACAGAAGGCGCGAGCCCAATTTTGAAGAACAACATCGCTTATATTAAAGCGCTTTTATATCGGGGTCGACTCTTAGGCCAGGAAGATGGTAAATCGATGTAACGGTTACCGGAGTTTATTTGCCTCTATTCAAAGGAACCTGCAATTAGAGAGGGGATCAGTTTCAAATGAAACCAAGATGCGTACGGGTACAGCGTAGTGACAGCGACGTAACCGTGTTATGGATAATCGGACAACCTCGGTACAGCAAACCTTGCCCGGCCGGTTCTCAAGCGGCTACTTAGTACTTAGTAGAAAAACTATGTTCTAGGTATTCAGATAACCATTTGTTGATGTAGATGATTAACATTTGCGAATGGCTTTCGGTCATAATAAAATTTGTAAGCAATTCCATCTAAGAGGTAGACAATTTGTCATTTGTGGAATGAGCATTAAAC